>NC_061511.1:185768360-186068360 GCF_022539505.1 Lolium rigidum | reverse complement strand
ACAAAGAGAGCTGGCATTGGCAAGATCAGCCATATACCAACAAAACCTCAGACGCTATCATAGCCGGAAGGTAAACCCAAGGGTATTCCAAGAATGAGACCTAGTGCTACGTCTAGTGCAGCGCACTGAGGGACAACACAAACTCTCACCTCCATGGGAGGGACCTTTCATTGTGAGCAAGGCTCTGCACAATGATGCCTACTACCTGATAGATGCACAGGATCCCAGTGAAGGAAAGAAGGACAGGTCGGGAGAAGAAACCAAACGCCCATGGAACATAGCTCTACTTCGCCCTTTCTATTCCTGAAGATGTAATGTGCGTAAGGGGTTCTTTTTGTACCTTATTTGCTATCAATAACATGCCGGCACCTCAATGTATCTCGGGGATTGCCTTTACCGGACTCGCATGCAATGTGTTTATTTTTTCCGTATACCGGTCTGTTTGTTGGAGATTCTCCTTTCCAGTTTAGTAATGTGTTTAACCTAAAGGTAAATCTTCGACTTAGCTGTTGTCCGCAACCCGACTTCATGGCAAGCAAGACGAACCGGAAGGATTTGAGCACATGAAAAACAAGAAAGAAGCCGAAAACTAGCAATCCGGAAAAGTTTAACTAACCCCGGTCATACCGGTTTTTGTGAAAAATTTCGAGTTTTTTCTATAAGTTCGAGAAAGTGCTTGCTTGGCAAAAGAACTTTGGGCCTCATACGTCAAACACCCCAAAGAGGTAGACAGATCCAAAGTAAAAGAACTAAGCATGCATTGGATTGAACTCGCGGATGAATCTGGAGTCTTCACCACGCAAATCAGAAAGAAAACAAACCGAGAGCTTTTCATCAAACCAAACTTAATGGTTTAACATACCGAATATAACGAGGTAACGAGGTTTAAACATGCCAAACCTACCAAACTAAGCAGTTTCACGCAAAAGGACTTAAAGTATGTTACATCTTACCACCCGGCATACCGGGGGATTTAATGAATTGTTTCAAGTGAGGCAGGACTCCGGTTTTTCATTCGTAGAGCAGAGACGAGCTCTCCGGGACTTGACCAGTTGTGACGGTTTAGGTGTGGGTAGCAGCAGTTTCTTCTGAGGCATCTCCTTCAAGCTCTTATTCTTCTTCCTCGCCTTCTTCGGTTTCTTCCTCGTCATCAGTAAGTTCGTCTTGAATGTCAGCGGGAGCAGGAATGAAGGTGCTGGTGGCGGCATAGCTGGCGATGCGGTAGGCCCGGTCGCGGCGCGCGGCAGTTTTCACTGGATCTGTATCGGTTGGAGCATCGCCACGCATGCTGTGCAAGGTGTCCAGATCCAAAGACTCGTACCACGAGCAAACGAACCGCAGAGCGGTGTCAGCTCTGGCCAATGTAGTGGAACGCCGCTATCCGCTCAACCGCTTGACCGACATCCAGAAGCCGGTCGGCGAGGGCGTTGACGTTGTCCGGAACCGGTTCCCCAGGCCAGAGGCACTTGAAGATCTTCAGCGCAGCCTCCGGTAGCTGAGCAAGATGCCGGTCGACGATTTTCATGAGCAGGACGCGGGAGGAGAGAGCGGTCAAGTAATCGTGTGTGGTCCAGGGGGAGCTGGCATCGGAAGCCGGAGCCTCGACACGGACCTTGGTAATGGACGCTTCGGCGCGTACCTGAGAGTTCGGGAAGATTTCTGCGAAAAGATCAAAAGAAGCCGGTGTCAGAATAAACCGGTGAGAAAAGAAAGCTTTTAAGCAAAGGTAAGATACATACTCTGGACTTTCGCATCCATCTCCTTGATGAACTGGGCAATCGAGTCCTGGACCACATCAAGCTCCTCGTTCCGCTCCTTCTCAAGCTACCGCAACTTCTTCTCTTCCTTCAGCTCCTGGCGCAGCTGCTCATTAGCCTCCTCCACCTCCGCTTTCCCGGCAGCAATGGCGTCCTTCAGCGCTTGGGCATGCTGGAGCCCGACCTGAAGTAGCTGCTCCTTCATGTTGGTAGTTTCGTCTCGCTGAGCCTGCAGGTCGCGCCAGTGCTGGAGGGACAGCTCTTCCTTTTCAGCTGAAATCCGGCATGAATTGAGTTAGGGAAATAAAACAACAAAGGAAAAAGAAACCGACGGAAACGGCTTGCCTTTGAGTGCAGCAACTTGGCTGGTGAGCTCGTTAAGGGAAGCCTCTGGAAGCGCAAGTGCGCGAAAGAAACAGTTTAGTAAAATTCTGCGGAGGCAAAACCGGTACAAAAGAAGCCGGTGAGCTCAAACAAACCTTGGCACTGGCTGTGAGTAAGCTAGAGTGCGGCGAAGGCCTCAGTGAGGTCGCGGTGCTCCCACAACAGATCTTCAAAAAGCTTCTTGCGCGAGTCAAACGTGCCCTGAAACATGTTAAAAGAAACCGTGCCTAACCCGAAACTCGGGGACTATCCATGCCGGTTTCCTGGCAAGTTTTGCATGCTTAACTCAAAACTCAGGGACTATCTATACCGGTTTTTGAGCAGTTTCGCGCTAAGTACTGTGTGCTTAACCCGAAACTCGGGTACTATGAGGATATATATCTATGAGATCTAAATTGGAAACAATTCGGTATGAGGATAAAGGTTCAAGTTTGGATGAAAAACTTACCAGCATGTTCTTATCAACGTCATGCCAGGCATTGTCGAACTCACGCATGCTGCGTTAAGCCGCGCCAAATGTTGCACCGTGTTCCGGGCGCCGCGAGGGTCCAACAAAACTTGCCCGTCCTTGACGTCGAGGGTGGCTTCAGTCATGTCAGAGTTATTCCAGGCATCACGACATATTTCTGGAGCGCACACAGGTTGTCTGCGCCGCGGTTCAGCTCGATGATCTGTCCTGTTTGGCCCGAGATCTTCTCACCAACAACGACCGCGGCTCGCCCAGCATGAAGTGTGAGGCTTTGTGAGCCGGTGGGTTGAGCCGCTGTAGCTTAGACTGCACCGGAGAGCTGCTCCGCAGTAACATTTGCAACCTTCCGGGAGAACTTCTTGCCCGAAGGGCCGGAAGGGGGTTTGCTGGAAGGTGCCGGCGGCGGTGCAACCGCGCCCTTGGCCGGAGACGACGATTTTGATGGTGCAGAAGAAGAAGTCTTGGAGGGGGAAGCAGTTGGTGCTTTGCTGGTTTTCTCAAGGATGGGCAGAACCAAAGGTTCCGACCGCCCGGTTTGTTCTGAACCGGCACCCGTGACAAGGGTGCTCCTCGACAATGCCCTCCGATTGGGGCTTAGGGTTGATGGAATCTTGTAGGCTGACACGAGACATCGGTTCACAGACAAGCGGGGAGAGCGATTTACCCAGGTTCAGGGCCCTCGATGAGGTAAAACCCTTACGTCCTGCCTGTCTGATCTTGATTATGAGAATATTGGGTTACAATGGGGTGCCGAAGGTTTCGGCTGTGATCTCGTCGAGAGGCTAAGTGCTGCGGTGATCTAGCTCTAGACTTCTGGTGGCTAAAGTTGCCTAGATTGATTGTGTCCCTCGGCAGCCCCTCTCCTGGCCTTTATATAGGAGGCCAGGTCTCAAGAGATTTGTCCGGGTACGTCTAGGTTTACAAAAGACCTAGCTCTAAACTTCCCTTGTTTGGCTCCTCTTCGTCTTGTTCTTCAAGGAATCTTCTTCGGCACCGCCCTAGTGGCCCGCCTTGCCATCGGGTATCCTCATGGGCCTCCCATTGGGCCGGACAGGATAGGGCAATGTCGGTTACCCGAAGGGTAATGCCCACGTCAGTAGTCCTCGAGTGTCTAGCCGAAGTTTTTTGGGTAGAGACTAAAGCATGCCTCCACTGAACGTTCTTCTGCATTGATTGCTCTCGTCCATCTTGTAACAGCTTCATTTTCTTTTATCGGGTGCGCGTCCAGCGCTCCCGATGGGAGTACCCCCGAGTCTAGATACGGATGTTTGCAATCCGTGTGTAGACTCAAGTTTTGCCACTCGAATGTCTTCTTCTGCCGAAGTTTCTTGCAAGTCTTCATAGGTCATCCGATAAATGCATATCAGGACTTGTACTTTTCAGTGAATCTTGGACGCGTAAAGGATATGGAGTAACGTGCCCATCTTTGCTGGTTAACTGCCGTTGGCAAAACGGCGTTACCCTACTCAGAATCAAGTCCCCGAGCATGACCCTGGAATACAAAAAAGTTTTATCGGGTGCGCACTCAGTACTCCCGATGGGAGTAGTCCCCGAGTCTGGGCGCGGGTGCTTGCAACCGGGTGCAGACTCGAACTGAGAACACCGCTCTTTTGTTCAAACACTTCTTCACGCCCTTCTTCCTGGAAAAATCTTCGAGTCTTCTTTTTATCGGGTGCGCGTCCAGCGATCCTGATGGGAGTAGCCCCCGAGTCTAGGCGCGGATGCTGGCAATCTGTGCGTAGACTCAAGTTTACCACTCGACAGTTTCATTTCTTCGACTCCTCAACCATGCTTTTACGATGTCATTGATGACGTAATTACTGCCATGGTCTGACTGATAAGTCGTGACCTGACGGGCCCACCCTAGTTCTGCGCGGGCAGTTTTTAGGAAATGACCGCTTCTCGCGTGCAATTACCAAGGCATCTCCTCGATTCCCGTGATTTGTTGATGAAAAAGAGACTCTTTCAGTAAACTGGGTACGTGTGCCCGTTCCACCCTTATATCTTATAATTTCTCGTTGCGGATCTTCTCCTCTTCACACACCATCATTGCATCCTTTTCTTCCTCATTCACCTCCTGTGCTCAAAACTACTGCGCCGCCGCCGCCGAATCCAGATCTCTCGTGAATCTGCGAGATGGGGAAGAAGATCTCCACCCTTTGCTACTAGTGCTGCAAGCAGCGGCGCCGCCGGCAGATCTTCTCCAAACCCTCCGAAAAGGAGCGTCTCCCACGCTCCTCCTTTAGCTCCGGCGCCGTCGGCGCCATCAAGTTCTATTGCTGGGTCCATCCCGGTGATTGGCCTGCTTCCACCACCACGAAGCGTGACGAGAAGAAGGCTAAGAGCCTCGGATATATTCCTTCTGAAGAGGGGAATGTTATTCTCCCAGGGGCGATTTCACGGCCCAATCCCCCTGCTGGTTTTACCGTGATGTTCTTATCTTTTTTGCATTGAGGTCTTTCGCTTCCTGCCCACAAATTCCTTCAGCATCTTCTCCGAGTTTACGAGATCCAACTATGGCAGTTAACTCCCAATTCAATCCTTCATCTTGCTATCTTTATAACTCTATGCGAATCTTTCCTGGGCATCGAACCAGACTTTGGCCTTTGGAAGAAAATCTTCTTCGTGAAAAGGTACAACAGCAGTGGCGGTTCCTTCGTCATCGGCGGAGTTGGTTTCGTTGCTCGTAAAGAAGTTAATTACTTCAATTTCCCGATGAGGGACTCTGTGCAAGGATGGAGGCTGAAGTGGTTTTTTATTAGAGATTCTCCAACAGCCGAGCTTCAGCTCCCTCGTTTTTCCTATGTCCTTGAAGCCAAGCCTAAACAATCTTGGAAAAATACCCTTTCTCCCGGCGAAAAACCAGCAGTCGATAGGTTATTTGCCAGATTCCTTCGGATCAAGGAAGCCGGCGGCCAAACCATGATAGGCACAGAGGTAGCCTCTGTATTCTTTAGACGTCGAATTCAACCAATCATGGCCAGAGCCCACCCGATGTGGTTGTATTCGGGCGCCAGGGACGAGACTAGGATAAATGCTGCCGAATTATCCGACAAAGAGTTACTTGACGAAGTTCGTCGTCTTACTCACTTCAGCCAGGAAGATTCAATTCCTCTCACATCTTCCCATGTACCTTTTGACGTTGATCACCCACAACTGAGGTAATTTCTTTCTTTCACACTCTCATTGTGTCGTTTTTCTTGATAATCACGACTGCCATTGTACTTACTTGTTTTATCTTCAACAGAACCTCATGGATCCTGATTACTCGCAAGACCTGCCAGACGATACTTCCGAGAGGGGGGACTCCTCAGTCCCCGTAGGGTCCCATACTGAGGAAAATGCAAGCTCGGGAGCCGAACATGCTGATTTGATGAACCCTGAAGCCATCCTTATTGATCCCAAATCTGCAGCCAATGATACTAGCGACACAGCGGGATCGATGCATGATGACGACGCTGATCACGATGCAGCTGCGGAGGAGGCCGAGGCGCTGCCTTCGAAGAGGTCATCCGGCGGCTTTGCCGATGAAGATGATCTTTGGGATCTGTAAGTCCTTGCATTTTCTTCGAAACCCTACGTCTTTGCCTTTGTTATCCTTTGCTCTGACTTTGTCAACTATTTTACTTCCGTAGGGGAGAAGACTTCATCGAGCCTCCACCCAAAAAGTCTAAAATCGGCGCTGCCCCGTCGAATCTTGCAGCTTCCGAGGCTTCAGCCCCTGCTACAATCCCCGCAGCCCAAATATCAACTGCTTCTTCCCTTTCCAAGGGGAAAAGTATCCCTCCAGCTGCTGCTTCCGCAATTCCTTCTTCAGGAAAACCCATAAGTCTTTTCCTTCTTTTGAATCAACAACTCTTTAAATAAACTTCGAGTACTCAACCAATGAAACTCTTCCTTTAAGGACTTGCAAGCTGTTATATCTTCCTTGGAATCTTTCGCCTCCCAATATGCTTCTTTGGAGGTTGACAAGGCTCAGCTGCAGAAGGAGATTGAGTCCTCTTCCTCGAAACTGGAAGGCGCAATTAAAATTGCTGCCGAAGCTCGTGCAGAAATTGACGCTTTGAAAGGAGAACTCGAGGAGCTAAGGAGGAGGCTGAAGGACGAAGAGACATCCAAGCTCACTGCCGAAGCTCGGGCGATGGAGAAGGATGATCTTCTCCGCCAATCCTCTCTCGCGTTGCTCAGTAATCCTCTTTTTGTGCGCTTCTCGATTATTGTTTTTGTGAACATTGATTCTTTTGTTAATGCCTTTCTTCACACCTCATCCTTCTCAGGAGCTGCTGATATCCCTTTCTGAGGCTCTGGACGAGGTCCCGAATAATTCCCCGTCAAACACTCTGTCAATGATGCTTGCCTCTCATCAGCTTGTTCAAGACCTTCTTCAGAAGGGAAAGGGAGCCATGGCGCGGATCCATTCGATGATTCTCCCCAAGATTAGTCAAGATAAGACTTTGGGGCAGTTGTTCGACGCTTTTGCCCAAGGAGGTTATCCAGGTATTCAAACGTACTTCGCGTACCTATGGTGCCCTCCTAGCCTTCCAACTTATGATGGGTCATGGCTTCAAAGCTAATATAGAAGAAATGTCCAAGGAGCTTCCGAGGGGACCTGATGGAAAAATCGTCGATCTGAGCGCCTTTAAAGCTTCGGCTCTTACATGCGCTCACCAGCTCCTTGAGTTAGTCGAGGCTAAGAAATCTTCGGCAGGTCCCAGTTTATCAAATCAAACCCAAGCCCCCTGAGCCTTGTAATTTTGCTGGACCAAAACGATGTCTTGTCATAAAACTTTACGTGGTTGTAATAAACTTCGTGCTGGCGATGTTGCCAGCATATCTTTTCTATAATATTTGTATTCCTTCGCTCCCGATGGGAGTAATTTCCAATGTTGACTCCATGTAATCCATCGCGCTTTTGGATGACATTTTGCAGGTTTACCCTGTGCCTACTTATGTCGATGACTCCTCGGGTGTTGTTCCTGAAAGTGATCGACTCCAACGCATGAAGGACCGGATCGCGCAGGTGGAGAAAGATATGCGCAGCACTTATGCCTTAGCTGCCATTATCAATAAGAAAAATGCGATCGCCGCGTATGCTGAGCGCTACGCGCTCACTGAATTGTACAAGGCTACCGAAAGTTTGAACTGTAAGTGCCCTGGCTCTCTTGCTCTTTGCTGTTTCATGAAAAGCACTTTCTCATCTTCTGCTGGTTCCTTTGCCAGTCGTAGCTCTGAACAAGGCTGAAGAAAACAAGCGTATACATGAGCGTGTAAACGCACTGACCCACTTATCATCAACCGACGAAGTTTTCTGGAGGGAACAATCAAAAGCTTCGACTGTCGCGAAGTTCCAAGACCGGGTCCAACAGGTGCATCGGTTCTTCGACAAGTGCTACAAGGGGCTGAGAGTAATATGGAAGACGATGTTTCCTTTGAACGCAGTTCCTCCCACGCTGTTGACTTTAATGTCAGAATTCAGCAATGCCAAGAAGATCCGAGACTTGGTGCGAGCTCAAGTTTTTGCGGGAGCTAGATTTACGCTTGACCTTGTCCTTGCGCGTTATCCTTCTGCAAACTTGCTGTCCATTGCCAATGCAATGGGTGATTTGGAGCCTCTGTACCCGAAGGTGATACTGCCGTCCAATATAATTGTCGACAGGCTAGAAAAGGACTCGAAGGCACCTGAAGAAAAAGATACTTCACAAGGGTAGTTCAGGGTCATGCTCCTACTGTAAATAGAAGACTTTGGTTCCTTATTATACCCGAGTATTTGGGGTTTTTTTTGTTTAAACTATTTTTATTGGTACGTGCATGTCCATGCATTTTTACCATCTTAATGCCGTTTGGCAGGTTTTGAAGGAGCAAATCTTAATTGCTCGTTTAAGCGTATGTGTATTCGTTGGTCAGCAAATTGTTTGAGTGATCAGCTCGTGTTGCGGGTCTTGCTAAACCTGTTGTATGTGCAACTTTGCTTTCAACCGATGCATGTCTTGACAGCAGCTCCCGAATATATCGGGAGCACTAATTCTGCCGATGACTCCGTCGTTCCTTGATGCTTCCATAGGTGAAGTATCAAACGTGGGTCGTTTTATATACGTGTTTTCAGACTCTTGCTATTTACGGCACTCTTAGAGGCATCTATAGCAGAGGTCGGTGTCTTTGTTGGTTTTGCATCCTTTAGCATTCGTAGTTTCAGAGGCTTTTTCGGAGCGCAACTTTTTGCCGCGTAGTTCGTCGCACCAACCCTCGCCGAGGGGCATAAGCAAGGTTTATGATGATGTGGTTCGGGTGCTCCAAATTACTGCAATGCTTTTCAAGGAATCAAAACTTAAGTTCTCATTAATAAAGTACGTACAGAACTAAGGGGCGAAAAAAGGGGAAGGCCCTGTTGAAAAGAAAGGAAAAACTAAATACTATCCATCGGCTTAAGCTTGGAAAGGGTTCTTCTTATCTTCCGGCTTGTCCACCGCGTCAGCGGTTTTTGGAGCGTTGTTGAGTTCATCAGGAGTCTTGGCGGTGATTGCCAGTGTCTTGCTTTCTCCTATGACTACTGCGCCATCAACTACCGAAGCTTTTACTGTCGAAACTTCTAGGGCAAGATCGGCTGGCTTTTTCTTCGTCTTTCCGCCGCGTTCTTCTTCCTTATTATCGTGTGCCGATGACTTGGAAGGGAGATTGTTGATTTCCTGCTTTACCCCAAACTTTGCAGCTATCCTCTGAAAGTCGCGATCATCTGAGCGTGAGTAACTTCCATAGACTGTGATGTTTGTCCCGTTGTTCCCAGACATTTTCAGCTTGAGGTATGCGTAATGCGGCACAGCCATGAACTTGGCATAAGCTGGTCTTCCGAGTATAGCGTGGTACTGCGATTCCTAGTTCACAACCTCAAACTCGATCTTTTCCTTCCTGAAGTTGTCGGGTTTGCCAAAGACGACGTTCAGGTAAACTTTGCCAAGAGAGTACGCCGGTGAAGTGGGGAGAATCCCATGAAAGCAGGTGTCGGACTCTTCTAGCATCCTCATGGTGATCCCCATACTTCTGATTGTGTCGACGAATATCAGGTTTAGTCCACTTCCGCCATCCATGAAGACTTTGCTCATCTTGAACCCCCCAATTTGCGCCTCAACTACTAAGGCAGCGTGTCCTGGTTTCGGTATTGTCATCGGGTGATCCGCTCTGCTGAACGTAATGTTCTGAGATGACCACTCGACATACTCGGGGATGTTGGCCATGATGCTTTCTGCCAGATTAATTTCTCGGGTGAGCTTCTTCATTTCCCTTCTCGAAACACATGTCCTATGGATCATGCTCATCTGCCCACGTGGTGGTGGGAACGACTCGTTGGGGTTGTGAGGCTGAGCCTGCTGGACCTGGTGCTGAGGTGGAGGTGGTGGTGGTGTTGGCTGTTGTTGCTGCTGGATGAGCTTCTGCATTTCGATGAACTGCCGACAATCTCTGAGGAGGTGACTTGACTTCGTCTTGTTGTCTTTGGAGTCGACGTACGAATGCAGGTAGCAGAGAGCGTTTATTTGCATAGCAAAGGGTAGCTCGGGAGTCCTCTATGGCCGTGGTTTGTAACTGCCGCGATTTCTAGAGTTGCTCCTATTGCCGTCCTGTCGATCGTCTCGTCTGTCATCGTACCGATCGTCCCACCGATCGGAGTATCCCGCAGCTACCAGGTTACTGTCGTCGTAACTGCGGTCCTTTCTTTTCTTGCGGCGATCCCTTCGTCCACCCGAGTCGTGCTTCGGTTGATCGTCGTCTTCATCGTCACTGTGCTGTCGAGGCTTTCGTACGTTGTCTTCGCCATCAGCCCAACTGTGGGCGATTTCCATTAACTTGGTTATAGTTTTTGGCTTCTTGCGCCCAAGCTCCTCTATGTAGGTTTCACGTCGGATGCCATCGATGAAAGCATCGATTGCTCTATCCACAGAGACATCTTCGGCAGTGTTTAGGAGCTTGGTAAATCTCCCGATGTGGGCGTGCATCGACTCCTTCTGCTTTTGTTGGCAGTGTCGTAATTCCTCGATCCCGACGGGTCTTTTGTATGTTGCTTGGAAATTGGTAACGAAGGCGTCCACTAGATTGTCCCATGATTTGATGGAACCTTTCGGCAGGCCTCTCAGCCAAGCTCGTGTCGAGTCCTTCAGGTAAAGCTGCAGGCACTGCATTGCCGCTATCTGATTTCCCTTGTGTAGGATTACGGTCTGTAAGTAATCGTCTATCCAAGACCTCGGCTCCTGCTGTCCATCATACTTGGCAGCGTCTGTGGGGGTGGGCTTGAACTTTCTAGGCGGCATCGCCTCGCGGATTTTGTAGCTTAAACAATCGGCCCCCCTTAGCTCGCCGTCATTCTCCTAGCTTTCATCTGAGGTGTCACTGTCGTATTCCTCCCTAGCGGCGCATCGTCGTCTTGCTTTATCGATCCTGCTCTGGGTGATTTCATCTCGAGCATCCCTCGAGCGATGCTTTGAGCCACTGGCCTGCAACGTGGTCTTTTCCTTCCGTGGGACCAGATTATCTCCTAATATCGCGAGACTTTCTAAGGCGCCCCGGTGAGCTTGAGCCATAGAACCTTCAGGTCGCTGATTCATGAGGTACGCAGCGAGGTTGGCAGTTGCTCCCTCGACGGTTTTTGGCTGTAGCATGCCTGCGGTGTCCGTGGTCATGAAGGACTTGGTCAGATTCGACGTGATTTCTCTAGCATCATCTTCCGAGAGCCTGGATAGCCTTGATCGATGCTTTCCTACGCCTTGACTGCTTCGGGAGGCGCTTCCTCGCGAGCCTCTTTGTCGCTCACTAGATTGTTCGGCAGCGGATAGGCGTCTCTCGAGGGTGGCTTGCTCCTTGGATAATCGCTCCCGGTTCTTCTCCAGTATAGAACGATAAGCGTTGAGGGTTGCAACCGAGGTTCCTGCGGGGAGTGATGTGTTGTTAAGCACGGCCGCCCTGGCTGCTGCCCATTCTTCCTCTGCGAGGTGTAATCGCTATTGTTGTTACTGGCGCTGTTTTCAAAGCTTATCTGTCTGCTGGATCGGGGAGTGTGATCTCCATCTCCCCTGTTTCTTGTGTTTCCTGCGTTATTGGCGGCATAAACTTGGTGGCGCACTGCTTTCCAGGTGGCCTTCTTGGCGACGATGTCGACGCTGTCCTCTCCCGATGAATACCGGGCGCTGCAGATGAACGGTGTATCGCTTGATCCCAACTCGTGCCTAGTGTCGCAGTTTAGACAGTAGTATGAGGTCATCTCTGAAGACGCGAGGTTGTCAGATCCGACTGACATTGAAGACGTCGACCGAGGGGTTGATGGCGAGGACGAGTTCGTCGAGTTGGTCAGGCCAGCCGAAAGATCGACTGATGATGACAGGCTTGGCCCTGCGGTCGGTGGTGGTGATTTCCCTGCTGACCTGGGGGCGTGTGGTCCCAGCAGTCGAAGGACTCCTTCCGCGTTGACGTTGTAGTGGACGCTACCAAACGTCATCTCCATGTTTCCTTGCAGATCTGAGAAGGTTGAACGTGAGGAGTCGCTTTGCGGGGTGAATTCGTAGGAGCCGAATCGAATCGGGCTTCCTAGTCTTGGCGACGATGGTGATGATGGCGTCGATGAAGCTGTCGACGACATGATTGGAACTGCCGATGTCGGGTCTTGTGCCGATAGTTTTCCCACAGACGGTGCCATTTGACGAGGGTGCTCCTCGACAATGCCGTCCGATTGGGGCTTAGGGTTGATGGAATCCTGTAGGCTGACACGAGACATCGGTTCACAGACAAGCGGGGAGAGCGATTTACCCAGGTTCGGGGCTCTCGATGAGGTAAAACCCTTATGTCCTGCCTGTCTGATCTTGATTATGAGAATATTCGGTTACAATGGGGTGCCGAAGGTTTCGGCTGTGATCTCGTCGAGAGGCTAAGTGCTGCGGTGACCTAGCTCTAGACTTCTGGTGACTAAAGTTGCCTAGATTGATTGTGTCCCTCGGCAGCCCCTCTCCTGGCCTTTATATAGGAGGCCAGGTCTCAAGAGATCTGTCCGGGTACGTCTAGGTTTACAAAAGACCTAGCTCTAAACTTCCCTTGTTCGGCTCCTCTTCGTCTTGTTCTTCAAGGAATCTTCTTCGGCACCACCCTAGTGGCCCGCCTTGCCATCGGGTATCCTCATGGGCCTCCCATTGGGCCGCACAGGATAGGGCAATGTCGGTTACCCGAAGGGTAATGCCCACGTCAACCCGTGTTGCTGGCACCGGGGTCATCGAAATCCAGTGGGGAAGTGAAATCCTCCTCGACGCGGTGATCTTTTGCTTGAGGGGCCGTGTTCTCCGCACTTGGTGTGCGTCCTCCAGGGGAGGAAGGAGTCTTGCCAGCACCAGAGTGTACCGGACTTTGTTGAGGAGGGTCTTGGGTCTTGCTGCCGGTATCTTTGGGGGCTTCCGGCTTCATGCCAGATGCGCTCCTGGTGATCTCAAGTGCAGGTCTGGATAATAAGAGAAGATGGAAGTTAACCATAGGAGCTGCAGAAAGTAAAGATGTAAACCGGAAAAGTGCCCTAAGAAAATTTACCTGGAGGAGGTGGGTATGGTGTTCTTCTTCTTTGGAGGCCGGGAGCTTAAGATCTTCCGGCGTTTGGGAGCTGACGCACCACTTGAACCAACTTCGGGGGCGGGAGCCTTCCGTACTCGAGAGGCCGGAGGATCCCCGACCACGGCGTCGAGCGGAGTAACATGCTCCAGCAACTAGCGATCCTAGTCAGCTGAAACCGACATTGCAGAAAAAGCATAAGATAAGGGAAGCGGATCAAATACCTTAAGTATTACGCAATCATCGTCCTCGCTGCCGGAATCACCGGCCCGAGTTCTTGAAGGGCGAGATGCAGAAGTGTTACCCGAACGCGAGGTGTGGGTGGCACCCATCTCGTGCGTGTTCCCGATCTTGAAAGGATCCGGGTCCACGTCGTCCTCGTGAGTGCGTCGAGGAGCGAACGATTCCGGTTCCTTGATGCTGATGCGGGCAAAGTTCTGCAACACAAGAAACAAACAAGTTAGGGAATAGTTTTCAATATTCCGGAAAGAGCATTCCGGAGTCCCCAAGATCTTACTCGGGGCGCTGGAGGTTTTCTACGGATGTGAAGCTCCAAGCCCCATTTCCATTCTGCCGGCATCTTGGTCTTGGAGATTTGTTTGGCCTTGGCTGCCACGTCGGCCCTGCTGAGCCGGAAGGTGGTGATCCGGGTGGGATCAAACCGCCCGCTGATCTGGCAGATCTTATGAGAGTGGCATTGCAGGGGGAGAACCCGACGCGAGACGAAAATGCGCACTATATCATCCGCTGAGAGTTCGGTGTCCCTCTTCAGCTTCTTGATATACCGTACGATTCGGTTGGTCTCATCGTGATTGTCCCTAGGATTGTACTACAGTTGGTTCTGGCAGGTGCGCCGGGGACGTATGCCGGGAGGTTGATAAAATAAACCGACCCGGAGTTCCTGACGTAGAAAAAGTTTTGCTGCCATTTCCGGCAGGATTCTAAGCCGGAGAGCCTATAATAAACGCTCCCCTGGCGGGGCGTGAGTATGCACGCCCGCACTGAACTACCGGTTTAGGAAGAGGGAGGTCCGGATCCTGGATCGAATTGATCCGGAGGTTGTAAAATCGAGCGAAGGTCTCGGTAGTGGGCGAGAGACCAACAAATCCTTCCATGAAGGAAGAGAGGTAGAAGATGGCGTTGCCAGGGAGATGGTGAGGTTGGAGTTTGTAGAAGTCAAGGAAGCGCCGGAAGAAGTCCGACGCTGGGAGGCCGAAACCGCGCTCAAAATGGGCGGTGAAAACTACTACTTCGCCTGGACGGGGCGCAAGCTCACGCTCGTCGCCAGGAATCCGGCAGAACACCTCTTCCGGTATCCTCCGGGACCGGTACAACCAGTCAATCTCTGCCTGGCTCACATCGGAGCCCCTCCAAGCGCCGCGCGTGTACGCTGCGAGGTTGGGGCCAGTACCTTGATCCGGTCCGCCGGCTTCTTCTTCCATCTGATCGAGTTCTTCTTCCAGTGCCGCGGCCTCTTGATCTACGGCTTTTTCTTCGCCCAGAGAGATCTCGGGCTCCTTGCTAAACCGAGTGTTACCGAAAAGCTCCATATCGGATTCTTCGGAAGCCATTCGTCTAAGTTATTGGCGCTACCTAACAACAAGATTCTGAACCTCTACGCTCTTGCGAAGATCTAGACGCAAGATAAAAAAGAAAAGAAAAGGAGTAAATAAATCTACCGCAGTGGAGATGAACACTAAGAACAGAGAAGAAAGATAAAGCAACAGATTTGGGCGCGCTAACCTTAAACAGGCGGCGGAAGGTCCCCGCGGCAGCACTGCAGAGAATCGTCGGAGGAGAGAGGTTCGACGACGAGCGGTGGTGCGGCAACTCGAGAAGCCCTGCGCGTCGAAGAGAAGAAAGGATGGCGGAAGCGAGAAACGGCGTAAGCTTGAGACGCGCGGTGCAGTCCCCGCGGAAGTTCGCCGGAGGGAACAGCTTCGGCAACGAGCGGCACCGCAGAGGTTCGGGAGGTAGAGAGCTAGGAGATTGGAAATGGCGAGAGTGCGAGTGGAGAAGAAGAGGAGGAACCATCGCCCTTTTATAAGCAAAGGATTTGGTGGGCCGGAAACCGCTCGGCCCACGTCTCTTCAGCTGGTGGGCCGCCACTTGGCGCTGAGGTACACGCGATCCTCGGGCGGCCACACAGGAGGCCACACAGATCAAATGCGGCGTGTTAAATGTGCGCGGGAGACGAGGGATCTGACCCCCGCTGACACTGCCATGTCAGTTACAGTGCGCATGTCACTGACAGGCACGAAAATCGAGATATTCTCGACTTCGCCGAGGAGAACTTAATGACGAAGAAACCATCGGAAAGAAGCCGGAAGGGTTTCGAGGAATCCAGTTTAACGGTATGAATCTGATATGACACCGGATAAGTATAAATGGAAACCGGAATGATTAATCCGGTACGTTCGGTATAGGAACCTGGCATGGCCCGTCGGATGAATCCGCCGGACCACACCAGCTTCAGGGACTAATGTCGGGGGGGGGGGGGATGGCCCCCGGTAGGCCAAGACTATGGCGAATATGCCATAATATATCATCTTAATACTGGATTAAAGATTAATCCGGATTCTGAGAGTTGAGCTTAACAACGCTAAGTTGGCACAATCCGGTATACTAGGAGGGGTATGCCAGAGTATGGGAAACAGAGGAGATTGAGTCACAAAGGCAAAGAAGCCGGAGCTCACAGGGGAGGATATCGGAGATCCGGCATAGGCTCAACTGTAGCATGTCGGCACAACGGTCAAAGATTCCCTCAAGGACTAAAGGACAAGATGAGCGAAGCACTTCAGCTTTAATCGAAGCCCTGACGCCAAAGTTGAAGATGATGTAAAAGAAATCGGACGAGGTCATCTGCCTATGTTTAAAGACAGAAGCGTCGTCACTGGAGCCAAATAAACTTTATAAAGTAGCTTAACTCATCAAAGATGCCATCAGGGTTTCTTCTCCTGTAAGCCACCTCTCCCCTATATAAGGAGAGGAGGCACACCCCTGCGCGGGAGAGATTCATTCAGTAGCGAAGAGGCGAAAGTCTTGTAGCCGTACATCGTCAACCTCTGGCCGTTGGCCAAGTTCATCAATACAATCCTGAGTCCAAACTCTCTTTTCCCCTTAACCTTCCCCTCACCCGGATCCTCAAGCGTACATCCGACCCCAACTTAAGCCATCCTATGGCATCTGTCGTTCGACCACGACGATAGTGTCGACCACGCACCGGCGGACTCCCCTACGCCAGCTACTGTGGCCGACTCGCTGGCATCGTCTCCGCACCGGCCGACTGTCACAACCACTCGGCCGGCTGCTGCACCTGCCTCGGTAGGTTGTGCGGCCAACTCGCCTGTGTCGATGCTGCATCGGCTGGCTCGCCTCCATCAACCATGGGGCACGGCCGAACGCGGCACACAAAGAACGCCTTGATGCGTCGCAAACGGTCGCCTTCGTCTACATAGTCTCCATCGCTGGTCCATCTTTGTCATCATCACCCGGGTCATCACTGACAACATTGCCATCGACTCTGATCTGCGCGTCCTCCACGCTATGGAAAATATGTGCACACGTCGCTCCGATCAACCTATCTCACGCACGCTCACGCCAAGCACGTCCCTGAGCACGCGTCTACCACCGATCGAGCATCAGGCTACCTCTGCGTCGTCCCTTCAGGCTGCCGCCACCTTTGGTCCACGCTACCGGGCTCCGACACCCTATGTGCAGCTCGTGTTCGTCGACCTCACATGTCTCTCCTTCACCACCTGGATTGTGCAAGCCGTGGCTCAGCAGCTGAAAATCACTCCGCATGCCCTTGTGAGTGAGATACTAAGGACTGGTAAGTTTTCTGTGAGTTTGGCATACAAATGGAGTGGTATTGTGGCAGGTTGTACTTCATGAGAGGGTGGAAAAAAGTTTGTTGAGAATACAAGCTTGCGTGAAAATACATTGTTTTGTTCAAGCTGATGAGCGATGCCTTCAAGATGACACTACTTAAGGAATAAAAGATCCTATCAGGCGGTGTTCCTTTGTAGACGACATGCCATTTGATCTTCTACTTATCCTTAGTTATCAGTTGTTGATGTCGATATAAGTGTTGTGTGTTTTCTGAGAGATTGTTTGAACTCTTATTTTGTGCCAAGGGAGTATACCCCTGGGCGTAATTAGTAGCCAAGTTGCATGGGATACACCTGATCCCAAACTTAAGTACCATGTTAGTTCTAAACTGTGCTTGGTAGTGCGTACTTCATTTATGCTGCTTCCCTGAATGTCTATGGTTGTTGAAACTCACAATTTTTGAAAGTCGTGACCACATCTCAGTGTGAGTACCCCTATGGCAAGTTTGGTGGAACCAAACATCACTCGTTTGTCTCTACTTAGCCAGAAACGAAAACTATATGCATCCAATCAAGCAGGTCTGTACGTTTCTTCTTATAGAACCCGGACAACCAAACAAAGTCCACAACATAGCTTTTGGGTGGTTCTACATGGCCATGGCCCCCCGGGAGCTCCAAATTTAGCTAATGCACCTAATCACACCATTAGTATCAACGTCTCAGTGTTAATCACACAAGATAGAACTGTTTGCAAATAAATACAAGACAGTTTGTGAGTTCAATTTGAACTCCCAAAACATCTTATATTTTATGGATTTAACTCTTTTGATTTTTTCTAAATATTGATATAGATATAGATAGATACAGATGAGGCATCATATGATACACGAGTCCTCAAAATGGCTAAACAAAATATCCGTCTAGTGACATGCATTTATAGATGTCCGCTTTCAGCCAGCCTCTAAATAAAGCTACTTGCGGTAACCTCTTTTATGCGTCCGTCACTAGTGCGCTGGCAATAGCGACAGACTTATACGAGTCCGTTACTAGTGTTTGTACTAGTGACAGACATATTTTTGCCCGTTGCTAAACTCATGGTGGCTATAAGCCTTTCTGCAGTAGTGCTATATATACAACAATATGCAAATGATACAATCATTTGATGTAAAAAAAATGAAAAAGTGAAACTCAATTTATGTATTTTGGAGGAATTGTAGGGATTCAAAATTTACTTTCATAAGAGTGAAGTTTTCTGTTTCGGTAAAACAGAAGATATTCACGAGGAGTACCTTAACATTTTCTGTTGTGAGGCCTCACCTTTCCCTTTTAGATATCCGGGGCGAACTAAAGAATGGTGATTGCAAACCTATCATGAGTGGAGACATGCCCTTCAGTCTCGGCTCGTAACGGGCTTTAGTCACGGTTGGCTAACCGGGATAAAGGCAAACCCTTTAGTTCCGGCCCGGTTACCAGTCAGGACAAATGGTCCCCCCACGTGGCTGCGACACAACGTTTGGGCTGGAGGATATTTAGTCCTAGCTCGTAAGACCAACCGGGACCAATTATTATTTTCCGAAATTATTTTTCATTTTTCTAGTTTCATTTTTCTAACTTCTTTTTTCTATTTTTTTTCCTTTTTCTATTTTTTTCTAATTGTTGGACTCGTTACTCTCTCACTTGGACCATTTTTAACACTAATTATAATTAATTTTTAGTCAAATTCTAGACTTGGTCAATTACCGGTCGGTCACCCATCCTCACACTACTTCACCCTCAGCACGCTTAACTCCTTGGTTCTTTCCTGCTGTGCTTTCGCGAATGTGATTGTACCTTGCTGTAAATAGTAAATACTACCATAACAATCCTATTAATTCTTATACCATTGTGTCACATTTCTGTATTTTTTGAAACCAAAACAATTATGTAAGTAAACAATAATAAATAAGATAATAATATTGAATTCCAATGAAAATAAAATCAGTAATAAAACTACTTTTGTTATTATTATCAAATAATATATGCATTATTCATATAACAAGGCCAAATAATTAATATATTTAAATCTGTAAACCGCAATTGGACAAATAATATATGCATTATTATTAGAAAAGTGTGAGGAATTTGAATATGAAATATTTTTTTATTCATTTTTTTATCATTATCAAATAATACATGCATTATTCATATAATATGGCCAAATAATTAATATCTTTAAATCTGTAAACCGCAATTGGACAAATAATATATGCATTATTATTAGAAAAATGTGAGGAATTTGAATATGAAACAATTTTGTTTTTATTCATGTTTTATTCTTATTATCAAATAATATATGCATTATTCATATAATATGTCCATCAAGTCACAAGTGTTTTCAGACTTCACGGCAGAATGGATGAAACTCCAAATAACATGACCACTAGATTTATCGAGTGCTTGGACAATGTACTTTCATGGATCCAAAGGTTTGGAGGGCGCAGGAGCTTATGTGGTGTTAATATCACCAGAAGGAGATAAGATGCGATATGTTCCATAAGCGACAATATGATAGCATATCGAGATATGTATAGCAATCTCGACGGATCATTTGATGGCTGCAAAGTAGGGGGCTACGTCCGCACCACACGATATATATGGAAGTAGATACAATCGCGATAGGAGTAACAAAGGACGTCATGATGGTGGAGGTTACATGGATGCAACCATACTTAGTAGATCTGCTAAATAAAGGTGATTTATAAAAGGAGCATCACGTGTGTACTGGTTATACAAGTTATCGAGCAATAACAACAACGGCAGTGAACTTTGTGGAGTCAATTGTCTTCTGCTTCAACAGTGATATGACATAATTAATATGTGAGGAATCTGTAAACCGCAATTAGAAAAACATGACAAATTTGAATAACAGTAGAAAGATTTGATATATTTAGACGATTCATAGTTCATACAAATATAGAAGACACACACCACAACACCGTCTACTCATCATCTTTAAATATTGAGACAATCAACATGGCTATTTGATGCGTGTAGTTGACACGTCCGTTGGAAACTCCAAGAGGAAGGTGTGATCCGCACAGCAGCAAGTTTCCCTCAGTAAGAAACCAAGGTTTATCGAATCAGTAGGAGTCAAGAAGCACGTTGAAGGTTGTTGGTGGCGGAGTGTAGTGCGGCGCAACACCAGGGATTCCGGCGCCAACGTGGAACCTTCACAACACAATCACAGTACTTTGCCCCAACGTAACAGTGAGGTTGTCAATCTCACCGGCTTGCTGTAAACAAAGGATTAGATGTATAGTGTGGATGATGATGGTTGTTTGCAAAGAACGATGAAAGAACAATTGCAGCAGATTGTATTTCAGATGTAAAGAATAGGACCGGGGTCCACAGATCACTAATGGTGTCTCTCCCATAAGATAGCAGATGTTGGGTGAACAAATTACAGTTGGGCAATTGACAAATAAGAAGGCATAACAATGCACATACATATATCATGATGAGTACTATGAGATTTAATCAGGGCATTACGACAAAGTACATAGACCGCTATCCAAGCATGCATCTATGCCTAAAAGTCCACCTTCAAGGTTATCATCCGAACCCCTTCCAGTATTAAGTTGTAAACAACAGACAATTGCATTAAGTATGGTGCGTAATGTAATCAACACAAATATCCTTAGACAAAGCATCGATGTTTTATCCGTAGTAGCAACAGCACATCCACAACCTTAGAACTTTCTGTCACTGTCCCGGATTTAATGGAGGCATGAACCCACTATCGAGCATAAATACTCCCTCTTGGAGTCACAAGTATCAACTTGGCCAGAGCCTCTACTAGCAACGGAGAGCATGCAAGAACATAAATAACATATATGATAGATTGATAATCAACTTGACATAGTATTCAATATTCGTCGGATCCCAACAAACACAACATGTAGGATTACAAATAGATGATCTTGATCATGATAGGCAGCTCACAAGATCTAACATGATAGCACAATGAGGAGAAGACAACCATCTAGCTACTTGCTATGGACCCATAGTCCAGGGGTGGACTACTCACACATCGATCCGGAGGCGATCATGGCGATGAAGAGACCTCCGGGAGATGATTCCCCTCTCCGGCAGGGTGCCGGAGGCGATCTCCTAAATCCCCCGAGATGGGATTGGCGGTGGCGTCTCTGGAAGGTTTTCCGTATCGTGGCTCTCGGTACTGGGGGTTTCGCGACGAAGACCTTAAGTAGGCGGAAGGGCAGGTCAGGAGGCGCCACGGGGGCCCCACACAACAGGGCCGCGCGGGCCCCACCTGGGCCGCGCCGCCCTACTGTGGCGCCGCCTCGTGGCCCCACTTCGTCTCTCCCTCGGACTTCGGAAGCTTCGTGCGTAAATAGGACCACGGGCGTTGATTTCGTCCAATTCCGAGAATATTTCCTTACTAGGATTTACGAAACCAAAAATAGCAGAAAACAAGCAATCGACTCTTCGGCATCTCGTCAATAGGTTAGTGCCGGAAAATGCATAATAATGACATATAATGTGTATAAAACATGTGAGTATCATCATAAAAGTAGCATGGAACATAAGAAATTATAGATACGTTTGGGATGTATCACTATTGTAGCCAACTAGCCTCCAATGACTCATTGCAATCTCAAACCCCAGGCGAGCGTCTAGAGCGGTATAGTGCACTTGCTCATAGCTCAATGAAAAATTGCTCCATCCAAAAATAAGTTTATCTTCTTCCTCTTCGTACTTCTTCGTGTTCTTCTTGTCCATCTTCCTCTTCTTCTTCCCAAAATTTGTTCCAGCAGTAGCATTTGCCAGATCATACAGACTTGGAATGGGCTTGTTGGTGGGGTTCGAGAGTATGTTTTGGAGGTCGCACGCAGATGTAATATCAATACCGTAGGGACTCAGCATTTTCACGTCTTTGCCGATAGCTGCGCCGCAAAATCGGATGCTATTGTCCTGCAATAAATCCTTCAACGGTTGTGGCACTTCATCCGCCCAACAAATCTGGAAGACCAAATTCTCGGTCGCCACCGAGAGTTGAAGGATGGCGGCGCGCTGATTACCCTCGCGAGGGTTGGCGAACTCGCAGTTCAAGCCGACACTCTTGATTGGTGCGGCATCGAGAAAGTTCCTCTTGATGGCGCGGATCCACTTCTCCACCCTTGATGCAGGGAGAGTGACCGTGATCTTGAAAGACATCCCTTTGGCCATGAGGTGGTATATCCGAGATCGAGGAGCCGGGACGCGCGCGAGGTACACCATTGGGGCCGGAACGTCGACGCGGAGCGAGCTTTTTGGGAGAGGATGATGAAGATGTGAAGAGATGTGTGGCAATGGTGAAGGAGATGTGAAGCATATAAAGGTGAGGACGTGAAGATGAACAGGCCAGCCATCGGATGATTAATTCCCGTGGCTGGCCGCCGGCGCCGACGACACAAATTCCCGTGGCCGCGCAGCGTGTGACGATCGATTTCCGCACCAGTAACGGCGCGGCTTCCGCGCGGAACGAACCGTTTGACTTTATGTCCCGGCTCGTGTCACCAGCCATGACTAAAGGGGGTGCCAGCAGGCGCAGCGGCCGCATAACCCTTTGAGAGAAAGCTTGGGTGGATTCGGGGCGACCTTTTCTACTAGTGCATAGAAGATCGCTTTGAGAGAAAGCTCCCTAGTTGGGTTGGTAAATTTCTCTCCTGTGGCGATCAGTTAGTGCTAATTAATTTAGTTACCAATATTTTTGTTATCCTTCTTTAAAATATCCAAAGGGGTAAGGAAGAGATTGAACCTTTTAGATCAATCTTTTTTGGGGAAAGCGATGACTATAAGAGGAAGTATAGACTAACTCGATGGAACATAATTTATAGATCCAAGAATCAGGGTGTATTTCGCATTGATGTTCTAGAACTAAAAAAAATATGTTTTTATTGAAAAAACTGTTTTCTAACCTCTTAATTGAACAAGGTGTTTCGCAAGAGCTAGTACAATACAAATCACCACATACAAATCCAAGAAGTGAGCCTAGCTCATTCGGTTAGGGAAGTGGATGTACAACCCAACCACTCAGTTTCAAGTCCCCACGGACGCAGAATTAGGTTCTTATCTATTATATACTAAAAGCACAATACAGAGATCTAAAATAGAGGCACCACGTTAATCCACATCATAGGAATTATTTTAACTGTTAGATCTATAACTTACGGATAGGATTTAACAAAACACTAATAGTCACGTACATAATTGTATAACCATGTTTGTCACGTTTAATAATAAGCATATGCGCTAAATATGGAAGGGAAATCATGTACCATGTGTATGACTTGAAAAAAAGGATTCATGAGGAAAAAAAAGATGAGTCTGGATAGACGTATAACTCTAGGACTCTAGCTTTCCAATAAAACAAAAAAATGTGTTTATTAAATGTTAATTTTTTTATTTAATTGTTGGATCTAAAGTATTACATCTATTCATCTATTATATATTAAAAAAATACAGTTCTTTTTCGGGACGATATGTTAATCTAGATATACTGAAATTATTTGATCTATCAACCTTATACAATTCTTTTTCGAGACACCATGTTAATACAAATATATTGAAATTATTTGATCTAGCAACCTTAATTTTAACGGTTAAGATTTAAAGCCTAAAAATGTTACACGAACTATAATAATATATAACATGTCATGTAGGTGATCATCAACAAATATACTAAAATTATTGTTACCTAGCTAAGCATCAAAGATGGACACAAAACAAAAGGTATTTAAAAAAATCGGCTACAACCGAAACACTTAGAATTAGGGATCCGTAAAAACAAGCCCACATAATAGGGTAGTCTTCCGAATTGGCAATCGGTGAAGAAAAACCTAACGTGACAGGGTAGACCATGTAAAACACGACTTCAGAAATGCTCATGTGATAGAATCAGGACCTTGGTCAAATACCAATTTGAATTGTTTGAACTGGATCATAAAATTTAGGAAAATCACATACTCCTACCACCTTGAACTAGGACGTGGTTGATATGAAATAATCTACTTACATCTGTTCATAAATTGATGTTTTAGGTTTGTCCAAATTTAGATGTACATAGGCATTATTTAGTGTATTGATATATTCAAATCTAGACAAACCTTTTGATATATATATGGATAGCGAGTACAAGCTAGGACATGGTACGGACAATGAATACATGCATCGTAGGTTATAAGCGGTGGTATATGTCTACATGCACTGGTACATAAAAATTAAATATATACCTACATATTGCTAATGAAAGTACGGATTGAAAGAAATGGATACACAAGTTCTAAAAAAATAAACTAAAGGTTTCCATTCAAGTGTGCATCTGCACACTAGAAAAAGAAAAATTGAATATAAGAAAAAATCTTTACAAATTTCAATGTTAATATATCAAACGAGCGATTACTACCTATTTTCTGTCCTAGGTGAATTAAACATTTGGTCCATATCATCAACAAATGATTACAAAATTATCATATATGGCCGTAAAAGAAATATTTATTACAACAGGCGACCACTAGGGATCGAGCGACAATACTATATTAAAATGCAGTGCCATTAAAACAATTTTGTTGATATAATACACATTATCAATAGAATTAGATCCTTATAAATGTCTATAGATGACACACAACTTGAAATGATAAAATAATCAGTTTCTTAAATGGGTCATCTATTAACATCAAATAGACATTTTTAAAATTGAAATATAATACCATATAAAAATTAAACCTATCACCATAAGTATCATTTTTAAAATAACAGAATTATTATTTGCATGAATAAGAAAATATGATTAGAGATGTTATATGCAGTTCTCATATTTTATTCACAATTTATTCGGTGGTTAGAAAACTGTATCATATATTAATACATTGTGACACAATATGAAGATATAAGACTATATAAATAGTCAAAGAAAAATAAGACTAAAAAATTAAAGAGTAAAGGTGCTGCCCTCGGGTTTCCGAGGGCCGCCTTGCTAGTTATTTAAATAAAAAAAACCCACTGTAGGGGCTTCCCCTACCGTATTCCTTAAAAAAAAAAACCACATACAAATCCGGGGTTCCGAAGATTGACCAAGCCACACACACACACCTTGCTGGACTATCGCCTCGTACCAAAAAAAAAATTCAACCTTTTTTAATGAAACACAAAAAACTTCAAATCTAGGGTTAATCTCTAGTAGTTTGAAGGTGCCTCTATCCTACTAGCCATCCATCCAACCACGTTCAGCCAACTTGGGTGATTTTTTTTTTGGGTATTCACCCGTATTCTTTCTCTCATGATGACTATAAGCTTTGGGTCCAATTTGCACCTGCTACTTTTGACATCACAGCCTGTTGCTCGGAAATTGCGTAGAGTGAAACTAGTCCAATCAGACCAATGAACAACTAACTGGACTCGGTCAAACGACTCCAACACAACAACAAACTAGTATACTCTTGGAGTATAACAGAGAAGATGACCAAAAGTATTTAGAGGATCGCCCGGCACACAAGAGGGACTACAAAATGATACGGCGGGAACCAAAGGAGAGAGAGAAACGAAATAGCCATTTTAGCTATACTAGAAGGCAGACATATAACGTATTCTTTGCTTTCGATCTTCATGCTAGGGAAGGTAGCTCACGTTCGTTCTCTAATTTCGAAGTGCTTAACTAAAAGGGTGCGGCGAGTTCTTAGTTCATCATCAAATTTCAGTCGCATATCATGTTGGAACTCATTACTAATACGAATCATGAACCAAATTTAACGGTTCAGAGCATTTTTTTAGTAGAATTCCCACTTGCAAGTCACTTGCAACTCTATTTGCAAGTGAACAAAACTCAGTTACAATCTAATTTGCAACTTATATATGCATGAATTACGATGCAGACGGTGTAGAATTTATACAAAAACTAATTAACTTAGTTATCAGCTAGCTGAACTAGCAAAACCAGAAGTAAAAAACGATTAATTTTTGTGAACACCTCTCTAAACACATTGGATTGTAAATAGCCGTTTGTGTTGAACTATTAGTTGTTAGCAAAGGTAGAATCTCCACGGAGGCTCCACCTACTTACGGCCTTACGGGTAACCACAATCCACCGTGAAGGTGGCAATCTGACTCACGGTGACTCCTTGAAATAGGTTTTTCGCCCCGCTTTATAAATAAAGCCACACACAGCCAAACCGATATAAGGTACAGAGGGAAACCTCTTACAACAGACCAAAAATATAAAAAGAAATTACAGGAGATGCCACACCCTCCACGATACAACCGAAAACAACCGACTAAAGTTGAGACCCTGCCTCCTTGTGAAGCCACCGGACATTGTCGTCTCGTACCACCAAGTTATTCCCGGGAAGAGCCACCTGCTCTCCCGCTCCGGGCCGTGGAGCGTCGATCCTGCGGGCAACCAACAAGTACCGAGAACCAAGACCACAGTGTCACGTGTAAAAGATAAGAAGCCGCCGAGTCCGCCCTATGCTGGGTCGGCGAGCACCAAAAGAGGATCTGAGCATGCCCACCGATGACGATGAGGGCATGCCGAAGGTTGATGGCGTGTAGACACACGTCCGTTGGGAACCCCAAGAGGAAGGTGTGATGCGTACAGCAGCAAGTTTTCCCTCAGTAAGAAACCAAGGTTATCGAAGCAGTAGGAGTCAAGGAACACGTGAAGGTTGTTGGTGGCGGAGTGTAGTGCGGCGCAACACCAGGGATTCCGGCGCCAACGTGGAACCTCCACAACACAATCAAAGTACTTTGCCCCAACGTAACAGTGAGGTTGTCAATCTCACCGGCTTGCTGTAAACAAAGGATTAGATGTATAGTGTGGAAGATGATATTTGTTTCCGAAGAACAGTAAAGAACAAGTATTGCAGTAGATTGTATTTCAGATGTAAAGAATGGACCGGGGTCCACAGTTCACTAGTGGTGTCTCTCCCATAAGATAAATGGCATGTTGGGTGAACAAATTACAGTTGGGCAATTGACAAATAAAGAAGGCATAACAATGCACATATATATATCATGATGAGTACTATGAGATTTAATCAGGGCATTACGAAAAAGTACATAGACCGCTATCCAGCATGCATCTATGCCTAAAAATTCCACCTTCAGGTTATCATCCGAACACCTTCCAGTATTAAGTTGCAAACAACAGACAATTGCATTAAGTATGGTGCGTAATGTAATCAACACAAATATCCTTAGACAAAGCATTGATGTTTTATTCCTAGTGGCAACAGCACATCCACAACCTTAGAACTTTCTGTCACTGTCCCAGATTCAATGGAGGCATGAACCCACTATCGAGCATAAATACTCCCTCTTGGAGTCACAAGTATCAACTTGGCCAGAGCCTCTACTAGCAACGGAGAGCATGCAAGAACATAAACAACATATATGATAGATTGATAATCAACTTGACATAGTATTCAATATTCATCGGATCCCAACAAACACAACATGTAGCATTACAAATAGATGATCTTGATCATGATAGGCAGCTCACAAGATCTAACATGATAGCACAATGAGGAGAAGACAACCATCTAGCTACTGCTATGGACCCATAGTTCAGGGGTGAACTACTCACACATCGATCCGTAGGCGATCATGGCGATGAAGAGCCCTCCGGGAGATGATTCCCCTCTCCGGCGAGGGTGCCGGAGGCGATCTCTCGAATCCCCCGAGATGGGATTGGCGGCGGCGTCTCTGGAAGGTTTTCCGTATCGTGGCTCTCGGTACTGGGGCTTTCGCGACGAAGGCTTTAAGTAGGCGGAAGGGCGGAGTCGGAGGGCTGACGAGGGCCCCACACAACAGGGCGGCGCGGGCCCAGCCCTGGCCGCGTGGCCCTAGTGTGGCGGCACCTCGTCGCCCCACTTCGTGATCCTTTCGGTCTTCTGGAAGCTTCGTGCAAAAATAAGACCCTGGGCGTTGATTTCGTCCAATTCCGAGAATATTTCCTTTGTAGGATTTCTGAAACCAAAAACAGCAGAAAACAGACAATCGGCTCTTCGGCATCTCGTCAATAGGTTAGTGCCGGAAAATGCATAATAATGACATATAATGTGTATAAAACATGTGAGTATCATCATAAAAGTAGCATGGAACATAAGAAATTATAGATACGTTTGAGACGTATCAAGCATCCCCAAGCTTAGTTCCTACTCGCTCTCGAGTAGGTAAACGATAACAAGGATAATTTCTGAAGTGACATGCTATCATAATCTTGATCAATACTATTGTAAAGCATATGAGATGAATGCAGCGATTCGAAGCAATGGTGAAGACAATGAGTAAACAAATGAATCATATAGCAAAGACTTTTCATGAATAGTACTTTCAAGACAAGCATCAATAAGACTTGCATAAGAGTTACTCATAAAGCAATAGATTCTTAGTAAAAGCATTGAAGCAACACATAGGAAGATATAAGTTTCAGCAGTTGCTTTCAACTTCAACATATTTATCTCATGGATAATTGTCAACACAAAGTAATATAACAAGTGCAATAGGTAAACATGTAAGAATCAATGCACACAGTTCACACAAGTGTTTGCTTCTAAGATAGAAAGAATAGGTAAGCCGACTCAACAATAAAGTAGAAGATAGGCCCTTCGTAGAGGGAAGCATGGATTACTATTTTTGTGCTAGAGCTTTTCATTTTGAAAACATAGAAACAATTTTGTCAACGGTAGTAATAAATCATATGTGTTATGTATAAGATATCCTATAAGTTGCAAACCTCATGCATAGTATACCAATAGTGCTCGCACCTTGTCCTAATTAGCTTGGATTAACATGGATTATCATTGCATCGCATATGTTTCAACCAAGTGTCACAAAGGGGTACCTCTATGCCGCCTGTACAAAGGTCTAAGGAGAAAGCTCGCATTGGATTTCTCGCTTTTGATTATTCTCAACTTAGACATCCATACCAGGACAACATAGACAACAGATAATGGACTCCTCTTTAATGCATAAGCATTCAACAACAGATAATATTCTCATAAGAGATTGAGATTTAATTTTCCAAACTGAAACTTCCACCATGAATCATGGCTTTAGTTAGCGGCCCAATGTTCTTCTCTAACAATATGCATACTCAAACCATTTGATCATGAAAATCACCCTTACTTCAGACAAGACGAACATGCAAAGCAACTCACATGATATTCAACAAAGGTGAAAGTTGATGGCGTCCCCAGAAACATGGTTACCGCTCAACAAGCAACTTATTAAGAAATAAGATACATAGCTACATATTTGTTATCACCAGATTTTGGCTAAATCAGGAGGTGGGCCGCGATCAGGATGGGCTTGGAAGATTACACGTGGAGGATCTCTGAAGCGGCCTTGCTCGGTGAAGTTGGGCTTGTTTTCCCACGTATCTGTAACATATTAGATCGCATCTTAGTTTAGAAGTTAGAATCTTACTCGTGCACGGTTTGGTGCACGCCCACATTGGAAAGTCCGCTGGACTATAAATATGTATCTAGGGTTTATGGAATAAACAACAACCAACGTTCAACCACAAACAAATCTCGGCGCATCGCCAACTCCTTCGTCTCGAGGGTTTCTACCGGTAAGCACCATGCTGCCTAGATCGCATCTTGCGATCTAGGCAGCCTAAGCCTGCCCACGTTGTTCATGCGTTGCTCGTACTTGAAGCCTTTTTGATGGCGAGCAACGTAGTTATCTTAGATATGTTAGGGTTAGCATTGTTCTTCATATTACATGCTTGTCGTAGTGCAACCCTTGCATGTCTAGCCGCCCTTACACCTATCTTAGGTGTAGGGGCGGCACCCGCTTGATCATAGTTTAGTAGATCTGATCCGTTACGGTTGCTCCTTGTTTCATCAAGGATTAGTTTAACATCCGCAATAGTTAGGCCTTACAAAGGGTTGGAGGATCCAGCGGCGTGTAGGGTGGCGTTCGCTAGCCCTAGAAAGGATGTTCCGGGGATCAACCTCGTGTTGGTTTTTAGGCCCTGTCTAAGATCGGCTTACGGTCACCATGCGCGAGCGCGAGGCCCAATCGTGAGTAGGATGATCCGATTATGCGGTGAAAACCCCAAATCGTCGTAGATCTCATTAGCTTTACCTTGATCAAGCAGGACCACCATTTATTCGGACACCCCGTCCGGATCATGGGTGGATCGGCTCCTTGAGCCGATTCACGAGGATAACTCGAGAGCCGATCGAGGCTCGTATTTAACGTTTACGGGTGTGCCCTGCGAGGAAACTAAGCGAGGCATCATCCACACCTTCCGACCAGGTATAGGTCAGGTGGCACGCCCTTGTGATAAACATCGGACGTGCGACCGAGGAGGCTTTGCGGGCCGTCGCTCCGAGGGACTGGGGCCAGCCGCAGCCCTAGTTGTTCCCGGCTCTACTGTGTTGCCCGTCTCTGCCCGCCAGGGGGTTTCTGACGTCAACACATTCTGGCACGCCCGGTGGGACAACCTTCGACATCCACAACATCGCCATCTACATCCGAGATGGCGGAAGGCACTCCGGTCAAGTACGAGGATCCGCACGATGAGCTCAAGAAGAAGCATGACGAAATCAAGGCGAGTCCTCGAAGCCGAACTCATCGGCTCTTTCCACCGAACCCGCTCCCATGGCGTCGGGTGGAAGGGTTTCACACCGAAGGCGCACTCGATGGAGTGGACCTGTCCGCCCCGTCGGAAGAACGCACCAGGTCGGCTGCGGCGAGGAGATCAACTACATGGTGGCTCATTCGCTGCACCGCCACTCGAGAGCCTGGTGAACACTTTGGAGCGTGTCGCTCTGCGCGTCGTCCAGGAAATCATGAGCCACCGGTATTCTCCGTCGGGACCAGCTCTGGGGACCTTCAAAGGAGAGATGCCACTCCAGCCCCAGCCGTTCGCATGGGCAGCGCCGGAACTGCCGAATTCATCGGCATACGTCGTCTACAAGATTGGTGGTGATCCTAGTGACTACCAATTCCTACCTGAGGCACCCAAGGAGATCCCGCACGGATACGCGTGCGCATACGTACTCGGACCTGCAACGCACAGGCACTCTCGAACCGAGGCTGCAATATCGGGGGCCTCTGGAACGGCGGGAGGAACGTCGGGAGCCGATCTCGAGAAGCAATCGTGGCTAGCTAAGTACGCCACTCCGATAAACCTCCGAGCCCAGCTCCTGCGGTTGGCTCGGAACCGGAAAAGCAAGCATGGCTGGTTAAGTATGCCACCCCGGCGAATCTTCGGGGTTCGACGCCTTCGGCCATCACGGCGGATCAGATTTGTGCAATTCCGAAAGATCAGTTTGGCATGATGCCGAAAAGGAAGACGTTCGGCTACACCAAGCCGTACCCCAACGACTTCGAACTGATCCCGCTACCACCCAAATATCGGCTCCCGGACTTCACAAAGTTTAGTGGATCAGATGGTTCCAGCTCCATCGAGCATGTGAGCCGATATTTGGCACAGGCCTGGGCACGATCTCGGCGTCGGACGAGTTGCGTGTGAGGTTCTTCGCACGGTCCCTCACGGGATCGGCTTTCGGGTGGTACACATCGCTGCCACCGAACTCCATTCGGACTTGGAAGCGGTTGGAAGAACAGTTCCATGAGCGGTATCACTCGGAGGCTTCCGACGTTGGTATTGCCGATCTAGCGCAAGTACGACGAAGCGCGGGGAGACGAGTGTCGAGAATACGTCCAGCGCTTCGGGACCATTAGGAACCGATGCTTTTCGGCTCATATAAGTGAAAAAGAAGCGATAGAGTTGGCGGTGGTGGGTCTCTCATCATCGATTAAGGACGTGGCCTCCCAAGCGAGACTACCCTTCATTGGCGCACATGGTGCGAAGGCGTCGGCATATGAGCGGCGCCACCCGGATGTTTACCGGGACAAATTCAAGCGTGCGGTGACCCTGGTTGAGGCGGACGAGGATGAAGGTGCTGCGGGAGATCGAGAGGTAGCGGTGGCTGAATGGACTCGAGCGACGGGCCCGTGACCTGCAAATGGGTGAAGCCACAAGGCCCTCCAAAAGGGTTCGACTTCGACGTGACCAAAGCCGAGCAGATTTTTGATCTCTTACTCACGGAGAAGCATATAAAGGTACCCGAAGGCCACAAGATCCCCACGGTGAAAGAGCTGAACGGAAAGCCATACTGCAAGTGGCATAACACGTTAACCCACACCACCAACGACTGCAGGGTGTGGCGGCAGCAGATCCAAATGGCGATAGAAAACGGACGGTTGATTTTCAACCAATACGCCATGAAGGTCGACACACACCCCTTCCCCGCCGTAAACATGGTGGAGTATGCTTACCATGGAGGGTGCCAGCCGGATTTCCCGTGCAATATCAACATGGTAGATCTTGGGCACCACTCTGGTAAGGACGGAGATGAGGGCAGCTGCTCTCACAGCAAAGATACAGAGGAAGCCGCTCCACGCGATCGGCTCCGCCAAGACGGCAAGCGCTACGTAACAGAGGTTATACTTGCATACATTGAGGAAGGCAAGGCCTGATCTGGCTGCGAAGATTCAGCGAGCCCTGGATGAAGAGGGTCGTCCACGAAAAATGGAGTGGCGCCCCAAGCAAAGGAAAGCCGATGATGAGACATCGGCTGGCACAAACATGGTGCTCGTTCTTCCAACGAAGCTTAGTGCTCCACGATTGTATCATACACTCAAGGTGGACGACAGCGAGCGCACCAACAGGATAAAATCAGAGATTGGGCTGGTTTTATCTACCGACCTGAGCGAGTAGCGAGAGCACGTCAATAAGCTAACGTGGCGAGGCTGATCCTTGTGATCGGCCCCAAAAAAAATTTTATGAAGGAACATTACAAAACCTTCATCGAACAAGCAACGTGGAGGCCGATCCCAGCAATCGGTCAAAATTATCCTCACCATCCATTCTGCCTGGGCTCAACATGTAATCCAACAGAGCCGATACCATCAATCCTCTCGACGAGTCGGCTCGGGGGGCACCCGAGTGGATATAAACACGAGGATATGCAATAGAAGTGTCTCATCCTTTGATGATGATTGGAGTATGGGGGCCGATACATAAATCGGCCGAAAATTCAAAAAAAAAATTTAAGCACAACCGATGTGCAGACATCGACTTAAGGATCGAAGGAGCAGGAAGTGGATCTTCTCTTCGAGGACCCCTAATTCCCGTTGGCAAGTCTTCAGCCTAAGACCAGGAGAACAGCCGATGACGAAGCAATCGGTTGTAATGTTTTGACCAAGGTGGTGACTTGGTAGCTATCACTTCCAGGGGTGTTACGTCCAGAGTTTTGGAGGGCATCAGAAGTTCAAAAACATCCCCACCGGGAGTTGCCTCAGCCTGCCAAAGACGATGAGCCGATCTGAGCTGGAGAAGCTCGGGGGGTAGCTTACCCCGAAGGATCCTTTGCTACATGAAGCCGATTTTGTTGGAATCGGCTGACTCTGCATCACAACTTGTCTGAAGAATGGGGCTGATATTGCAAAATTATCAGTTTTCAGCATGCCCGTCGATTCAGCGACAAGCCCAGGGCTCTGTCGTAGACACTTGCCTGAGCCGGATTGCCGGCTGGTAGATGGGCTGGTTAGATTCATAATCAGGTTTAATGATCCCTTTTGAGGTGTTTCGTGATGCGGAGCCGATGCACGGTCATCGACCTTAGTACAAGTGCGCAAAGTTGCCAGGTTGCCAGTTCAGCAGTACTATCAGAGGAATGATGGCATGCAAGTCAGCTTTGTCCATGGAGCTGTGGGTAATCATCCACCGTATCGACTGCCAACGGAAGAAAGGTGATCGGCTGGTGGCCCTGCAGGATAACCCTCTTGGACGTGATCGAGCCCGCCCTGAAATGTCGATGATCTGGGAAACCGATTTGTTGGAATCGGCTGATGCGGCACCACAGTTGGGAAGCTGGTGATGGTCCATTAGGCTGGTCCATTGTTTATCCTCGCCTCGGCTGAGGCTCGGGGGGCAGCTCGCCCTCAAGGTTTAGCCGATTTTGTCGAAATCGGCTTACTCTTCATCACAGCTCGTTTGAAAGATGATGAATTATTGCAGAAGGAAACTGCCGGAGCTGAGTGAGCGGAATTTGGAGAGGATAATGCGGCAGAAGAATGTCCGAAATTTAAAGTTAATAAGGAGATCTGGACATTATTTCAGGGGTTTCGCCGCTAAGTTTAACATGTCATCCTGTGAGATCTGCATTTACAAGTCCTAGGATTTGCGCGATTATGGCTTGGCCTTGTTTGACCGGGAGTTTGGGTCCGGATGATCTATCTCGAAATTTATCGTGAGGGACCGATGCGCTGCCGTCGGCTCACTGGGCTTTGACCAAATTGACAATCGGCAGAATCAGCACGAAGGACAATCGGCTAAATTATCCTAAGGGAAATCGGCAAAATCAAATTGGGGAATTTCTTCATTGATAAACCAGATTTCTTACACAAAAGAGCTGATTGCTCTCAAAAGGGGGTACTAAGGGGATACATTGCCCCGTCTACTGCTGCTGATCCTATGCTAAGGGCCCTATATACGGGCCGTTGCTGCCCTCGTCGTCGCCGTCATCGCCGCTGTCGGCGCTGCTCCCGGCCGGCTCGTCGTCGGTTGCTCCGGCGGCCGCCGGCAGGACCTTCGTTGTCCTCGTCTTCCTCGTCGTCGTCGTCGTCGTCGCTGTCGAAGTCACTCAGATTCCCCGGCCAGGGGCAATGGCGCTTGGCCGGCGGCTCGTCGGGGAAGGCTGTCGTCGTCGTCCTCCTCCTCTTCCTCCTCCTTCACCTCCTCGGAGGTGGTGAAGTCGTCCCAGGAGAAGCGATCGTCATCGCTCTCCTCCTCCGATTCCCGTCGGCGAGGAAGCGGAGGTCACTCTCCCCATCCGTCGAGGATTTGTCATCCTCCGACCAGAGGGAGAAGTCATGGCTCGACTCCTCCCCGGCCTCAATGGCGCGGCGGATGTTGGCCGCGTGGACCTCCGCCGGGTTCGGCTCCGGCGTCGGCTCGCGAAACGGAGAGGACTGGGTGGAAAGATCCGACGAGGCGGAGGAGGAAGAAGACATTGTGGCGAGAGGAGGGTTTTTTTGGAAGTGCTAATGCGAAGAGGATGAAGAGGAGAAGCTGTTCGATGCGGTTAAATAAAGGGAGATGGGGATTTAATTTTTGAGCAGTTTTCGAGGACATGGTGCCAAAACTGTCAAATCGTGCAGAGAAGTTGGGAAGGCAAGTCGTCATGATGAAGCATACTGCGACGGTTCTGCTCTGCCACGACATGACCCCTCGGGGGAAAAAACAGAGTGGTTTTGAAATTATCATTACCAAAACCAGGGGGGCATGTGTTATCACCAGATTTTGGCTAAATCAGGAGGTGGGCCGCGATCAGGATGGGCTTGGAAGATTACACGTGGAGGATCTCTGAAGCGGCCTTGCTCGGTGAAGTTGGGCTTGTTTGCCCACGTATCTGTAACATATTAGATCGCATCTTAGTTTAGAAGTTAGAATCTTACTCGTGCACGGTTTGGTGCACGCCCACATTAGAAAGTCCGCTGGACTATAAATATGTATCTAGGGTTTATGGAATAAACAACAACCAACGTTCAACCACAAACAAATCTCGGCGCATCGCCAACTCCTTCGTCTCGAGGGTTTCTACCGGTAAGCACCATGCTGCCTAGATCGCATCTTGCGATCTAGGCAGCATAAGCCTGCCCACGTTGTTCATGCGTTGCTCGTATCGAAGCCTTTTTGATGGCGAGCAACGTAGTTATCTTAGATATGTTAGGGTTAGCATTGTTCTTCATATTACATGCTGTCGTAGTGCAACCCTTGCATGTCTAGCCGCCCTTACACCTATCTTAGGTGTAGGGGCGGCACCCCTCTTGATCATAGTTTAGTAGATCTGATCCGTTACGGTTGCTCCTTGTTTCATCAAGGATTAGTTTAACATCCGCAATAGTTAGGCCTTACAAAGGGTTGGAGGATCCAGCGGCGTGTAGGGTGGCGTTCGCTAGCCCTAGAAAGGATGTTCCGAGGATCAACCTCGTGTTGGTTTTTAGGCCCCTGTCTAGGATCGGCTTACGGTCACCGTGCGCGAGCGCGAGGCCCAATCGTGAGTAGGATGATCCGATTATGCGGTGAAAACCCCAAATCGTCGTAGATCTCATTAGCTTTACCTTGATCAAGCAGGACCACCATTTATTCGGACACCCCGTCCGGATCATGGGTGGATCGGCTCCTTGAGCCGATTCACAGGATAACCTGAGAGCCGATCGAGGCTCGTATTTAACGTTTACGTGTGTGCTCTGCAGGAAACTAAGCGAGGCATCATCCACACCTTCCTGACCAGGTATAGGTCAGGTGGCACGCCCTTGTGATAAACATCGGACGTGCGACCAGGAGGCTTTGCGGGCCGTCGCTCTGAGGGACTGGGGCCAGCCGCAGCCCTAGTTGTTCCCGGCTCTACCGTGTTGCCCGTCTCTGCCCGCCAGGGGGTTTCTGACGTCAACAATATTCTTCACCACAATAGTTTTTAAGGCTATTTTCCCATGAGCTATATATTGCAAAGATAAAGGATAGAAATTTTAAAGGTAGCACTCAAGTAATTTACTTTGGAATGGCAGAGAAATACCATGTAGTAAGTAGGTATGGTGGACACAAATGGTATAGTATTTGGCTCAAGGATTTGGATGCACGAGAAGAATTCCTCTCAATACAAGGCTAGGCTAGCAAGGTTGTTTGAAGCAAACTCAAGTATAAAACGGTACAGCAAGACTCACATATGAACATATTGTAAGCATTATAAGACTTTACATCGTCTCCTTGTTGTTCAAACACCTTAACCAGAAAATATCTAGACTCTAGAGACCAATCATGCAAACCAGATTTTAACAAGCTCTATGTAGTTCTTCATTAATGGGTGCAAAGTATATGATGCAAGAGCTTAAACATGATCTATATGAGCACAACAATTGCCAAGTATCAAATTATTCAAGACATTATACCAATTACCACATGCAGCATTTTCTGTTTCCAACCATATATCAATGAACGAAGTAGTTCAACCTTCGCCATGAACATTAAGAATAAAGCTAAGAACATATGTGTTCATATGAAACAGCAGAGCGCGTTTCTCTCCCAAACAAGAATGCTACGATCCGAATTTATTCAAACAAAAACAAAAACAAAAACAAACAGACGCTCCAAGTAAAGCACATAAGATGTGACGGAATAAAAATATAGTTTCACTAGAGGTGACCTGATAAGTTGTCGATCAAGAAGGGATGCCTTGGGCATCCCCAAGCTTAGATGCTTGAGTCTTCTTAAAATATACAGGGATGAACCACGGGGGCATCCCCAAGCTTAGACTTTTCACTCTTCTTGATCATATTGTATCATCCTCCTCTCTTGACCCTTGAAAACTTCCTCCACACCAAACTCAAAACAATCTCATTAGAGGGTTAGTGCATAATTGAAAATTCATATATTCAGAGGTGACATAATCATTCTTAACACTTCTGGACATTGCACAAAGCTACTGAAAGTTAATGGAACAAAGAAATCCATCAAACATAGCAAAACAGGCAATGCGAAATAAAAGGCAGAATCTGTCAAAACAGAACAGTCCGTAAAGACAATTTTTTTAGAGGCACTGGACTTGCTTAGATGAAAATGCCCAAATTGAATGAAAGTTGCGTACATATCTGAAGATCACGCACGTAAATTCGCAAATTTTTCTAAATTTTCTACAGCAGGGGCGTCTCAATTTCGTGACAGCAAGAAATCTGTTCCTGCGCAGTAATCCAAATCTAGTATCGACTTTACTATCAAAGACTTTACTTGGCACAACAATGCAATAAAATAAAGATAAGGAGAGGTTGCTACAGTAGTAACAACTTCAAAGACTCAAATATAAAATAAAAGTGCAGAAGTAAAATAATGGGTTGTCTCCCATAAGCGCTTTTCTTTAACGCCTTTCAGCTAGGCGCAGGAAGTGTGAATCAAGTGTTATCAAGAGATGAAGCATCAACATCAATAGGTATCTTAGATGCTCCCCCATCCGTAGTGGTGCTAAGGGCTTTGTCAATTTTAGGCCTATAATAGTTTTTTGGCTTAGGCACTTTAGAGACATACATGACCTTTTGCTCCTTACCCACATAGGCTTTCTCCTTAAACTTAAGAGAAGAAAAAGTTGAACCCAAGGTTCCCATAGCTTCTTCAAGTTCACTAATCCTATGGGTTCGATTATCATGAGTAGCACAAGTTTCTAAAACGGCAATTTTCTCATTGATTCCACTTAGAGTTTTATCAAGTTTATCAGTGTTATTAAGTAATATTCTCAATTTAGTCTCAACACTTGGAAGAGTTTTCTCTATGGCTTCCAGCTTTATCATGACATCTTCAAGAGAGATTTCAACTTTAGCTTCATTAACAGGTGGTATTCCAACTAGACTCTCAATGATGCAACTAGCTTCTAAAGCAGGAGTGCCTAGGAAATTACCTCCCGCAAGAGTATCAAGAACATATCTATTCCAGGTAGAGATACCAACATAAAAGTCCCTAAGTAGGATAATAGTGAAGTGTTTCTTAATGCACCTATGATGAGCATCACTAATTCTATACCAAGCATCTTTAAAACTTTCTCCCCCTTGTTGCTTAAACGAACGAACTTCAACTTCCGGATTAATCATTTTTAATAATAGTAAATAAAGCAAACTAAATAAAGTAAATGCAAGTAACTAATTTTTTGTGTTTTTAATATGGAGAACAAGACAATAAATAAAGTAAATCTAGCAACTAATTTTTTTGTATTTTTGATATAAGAGCAAACAAAGCAGTAAATAAAGTAAAACAAAGCAAGACAAAAACAAAGTAAAGAGATTGGATGTGGGAGACTCCCCTTGCAGCATGTCTTGATCTCCCCGGCAATGGCGCCAGAAAAAATGCTTGATGGCGCGTAGACACACGTCCGTTGGGAACCCCAAGAGGAAGGTGTGATGCGTACAACAGCAAGTTTTCCCTCAGTAAGAAACCAAGGTTATCGAACCAGTAGGAATCAAGGAACACGTGAAGGTTGTTGGTGGCGGAGTGTAGTGCGGCGCAACACCAGGTATTCCGGCGCCAACGTGGAACCTGCACAACACAATCAAAGTACTTTGCCCCAACGTAACAGTGAGGTTGTCAATCTCACCGGCTTGCTGTAAACAAAGGATTAGATGTATAGGGTGGAAGATGATATTTGTTTGCGAAGAACAGTAAAGAACAAGTATTGCAGTAGATTGTATTTCAGATGTAAAGTATGGACCGGGGTCCACAGTTCACTAGTGGTGTCTCTCCCATAAGATAAATGGCATGTTGGGTGAACAAATTACAGTTGGGCAATTGACAAATAAAGAAGGCATAACAATGCACATACATATATCATGACGAGTACTATGAGATTTAATCAAGGCATTACGACAAAGTACATAGACCGCTATCCAGCATGCATCTATGCCTAAAAAGTCCACCTTCATGTTATCATCCGAACCCCTTCCAGTATTAAGTTGCAAACAACAGAAAATTGCATTAAGTATGGTGCGTAATGTAATCAACACAAATATCCTTAGACAAAGCATTGATGTTTTATCCCTAGTGGCAACAGCATATCCACAACCTTAGAACTTTCTGTCACTGTCCCAGATTCAATGGAGGCATGAACTCACTATCGAGCATAAATACTCCCTCTTGGAGTCACAAGTATCAACTTGGCCAGAGCCTCTACTAGCAACGGAGAGCATGCAAGAACATAAACAACATATATGATAGATTTATAATCAACTTGACATTGTATTCAATATTCATCGGATCCCAACAAACACAACATGTAGCATTACAAATAGATGATCTTGATCATGATAGGCAGCTCACAAGATCTAACATGATAGCACAATGAGGAGAAGACAACCATCTAGCTACTGCTATGGACCCATAGTCTAGGGGTGAACTACTCACACATCGATCCGGAGGTGATCATGGCGATGAAGAGCCCTCCAGGAGATGATTCCCCTCTCCGGTAGGGTGCCGGAGGCGATCTCCTGAATCCCCCGAGATGGGATTGGCGGCGGCGGCGTCTCTGGAAGGTTTTCCGTATCGTGGCTCTCGGTACTGGGGCTTTCACGACGAAGGTTTTAAGTAGGCGGAAGGGCGGAGTCGGAGGGCTGACGAGGGCCCCACACAACAGGGCGGCGCGGGCCTAGCCCTGGCCGCGCGGTCCTAGTGTGGCGGCGCCTCGTCGCCCCACTTCGTGATCCTTTCAGTCTTCTGGAAGCTTCGTGCAAAAATAAGACCCTGGGCGTTGATTTCGTCCAATTCCGAGAATATTCCTTTGTAGGATTTCTGAAACCAAAAACAGCGAGAAAACAACAAGCGGCTCTTCGGCATCTCGTCAATAGGTTAGTTCCGGAAAATGCATAATAATGACATATAATGTGTATAAAACATGTGAGTATCATCATAAAAGTAGCATGGAACATAAGAAATTATAGATACGTTTGAGACGTATCAAAGGTACCTAAGCTCCACGACGACGCCCCCAAGAGGGTGACGACGCTAGGCGCTTCGAGACCGAGAACGGTCAAAGGTTTTCACCCGGAGCTCTAGCATCAGGGAGTGACCACAACGATGCCCCCAAGAGGGACACGACACCCACAGGCGCCGTCACCGTTGATGCAAAAGGGATAGGCTTTTGCCCGAAATCAACTCCCAATACACCAAAGGAACCATGAGCAGCCCGCCGACACCAAACAAAGCCTCCGAGACATGGTCTGGGAGCCGCCACTGCTGAAACACCATAGACGCTAGGAAACCCCACCGCCAACTCCACGTCATCCCCATGACCTAGGAGCGAAGCCACCACCACCGCTACGTCGCCCGCCAGAAAGCCGACCGTGCAGTTTCTAGGGCCGCCGCCCCGGCATCCAAGCTCATCCCATCCGCCGGCAACAACCTCCAGTCAGACCCGTATTGAGGGCAAGGACGACAGTGACCGGACATGGAACACAGAGCAACCCGACCCGGCATGCAGTGGCTGCTAACCAAAGACCCGCCTGGTCCCGGTATGGCCTCCAGTCGCGCGGCAGTCGGAGGAGAGGCACTGCCACCTCCCCGACTCCCGGCACCATCGTGAGTCCTAGATCGGGCCCAGATCTCGCCCGCGACGCCCTACTGCCGCGCCGCCGGAGGTCGCCGTCGTCCCAGCCAGACCCCGAAGCTCCGCCACCACTGCTGCTAGGCGAACCACCGCCGCCAGAGGATGGGGTCGAGCCCGCGCCGCTCGAGAACAACCACCGCCGCCGTAGCTGCAGCCGGCAGAACACCCCCCCCCCGAGCACGCCCGCACCACCACGAGGTCACCCCACCGCCGGAGATCCGGCCGCGCAACCGCACCCCTCGCCGAGCACGCCGCCCTCGATGGCAGCCACGACCCGTGTTGTTTCTCCGCACGAGGGGGAAGGAGAGCCCCGCCGCCGCTAGTGCCCAGGCTCTGCTCGACGATGCCGTCCGGCGGCGGCGAGGAGAGGGGACAGGAGGAGGTGGAGGGCTGGGGGTGGGGGAATCTAGGGTGTGCTCCCCGTCACCCATGGGAGTGACGCAGGAGGGCACGGGGGGGGGGGGGGGGGGGGGGGGGGGGATTTTTTTCCTGACTCACGGTGACTTGTACCGATCCCTCTGTTAAATTATAAAAGGCAGCTTACTATTTTGCATGAGAATTAGTGTAGACCAATTTGGGTCTTTTTGCCCTTGTGTTACATTTCGTGGAAACACCCTTTGCCATTCTCTAGTGTAACTACCGGGTTTTTACCGATCCATGGAAATATAACCTTCTATTAAAACCCATCTCCAATTGTGTTCCGAACGAGCTAATTTCCTCCCGTTGGCTGCTGACTGACTCCGCCATGGCCTCAGTTGCTAATCAAATTGAACAAATTGAAACCCATTCAGATTGCTCGCAGAATTGGAAAAATCTATTTCCAACATTGTCCCAGAGAAGCAAATAAGAAGGCGCATAACCAAGCTAGATTAAGTTTTGATTCTAATAATTTCTGTATTTGGGATAGTGATCCACCTCCATCTGTTTTGTCAGATGTTTTGAACGATGTAACTGTACTAAATTCTTAAAAGCAGCAAGTACCTGACATACTCTTTTCCTTACCAGGGTACCGAAGGGGACTGGAAGGTTTTAAATGAGGCGGCTTGCTGACTTAATATATTGGTGATTTCAAAAAAAATTGAAACAAATTGTAGGAAACTATTGGGAAACAAGTTTGCAAACTCAAAGGTATTGACAAAAATTGGACAGTAGGAACATAATTTTCAAATTATCAATTCATTTGGCACCCCAATAAGCTTACTCGTATATGATTAAATTTCATGTTAAATTATGTATAGTGTAAGGTGCTTATAAAAATAAATTACGTTTTTCTTAAACACTAAAATGCTTATATCTTCCATCATTGCAAAAGCTTGATGACCTTTTCCGTATCTTCCTAGGATAAATAATCACCCGTGCGTTTATTTTCCTAATCACTCATCTATCCATCTTGCATTGCAAATGCCTGAGAGAACATGATAACCAGAATGCATCATTGGGCAGAGGAGAGTTCTCGGCGACTTGCTTAGAACCGCTCCGCTGGGGTCACTGGACAAGATGGACGCCACGCAAACTCAAAGGTATTGACAAGATTGGTGTGACTAGTGACGTTAGAACACTGAAATTTCCCTGAAATTGACCAATTCCAGCCAAACAGGGCCTGACCCACTGTTAATAGTCCAATGGAGATCTAGCAACCAGATCACAGCCCCTAATAAACTATAGATAAAATCACTACTTTGCTCACATGAACGGCTGCTAAGATAACATAAACAAGCAAAGCACGTCATTGATGCATGCATGTTCCATGAAAGCTGCGCGCGCCAAGAGCCAAGATCCAGTACTAGACTACTAGCACAAGCAGCCACGACCTTTCTTCATCGACTAACACCGGAATTGGTGTATAAAGAGGCGGCGTGTCGCGCCGTATCCGGCAGCAGCGAAGACCAAAACCATGTCGACACCGAGAACTCATCCGACTCTGTCGGCCATCCTGATCCTGGCCGTCCTGGCCGCGGTGCTCGCCACGGCCGCTCGCGCCCAGACGTGCGGCTCGCAGGCCGGCGGCGCGACGTGCGCCAACTGCCTCTGCTGCAGCCAGTTCGGATTCTGCGGCAACACCTCCGACTACTGCGGCACCGGCTGCCAGAGCCAGTGCACCGGCTGCAGCCCCGTCCAGAGGTGCGGCTCGCAGTTCGGCGGCGCCACGTGCGCCAACTGCCTCTGCTGCAGCCAGTTCGGCTTCTGCGGCGGCACCGCCGAGTATTGCGGCGCCGACTGCCAGAGCCAGTGCAGCGGATGCCCCTCCCCTACCCCTCCCCCCGGGCCCAGCGGCGAGGGTGTCAGGACCCGGAGGTTCACTGACGATAACTCGCCGGAGGTAGCGATCGGAGCATCGGAGCTCAGATCTGGGAAGGGAAAAATAACTTGCAAAGGAAGAAAACGAGAATAGGAAATAGGGTTTTCTATTGCTTGATCCACCCATCCACCCCACTTGCCCTTTATATCGAAAGGCAAGCTCAAGCAGTAGCGATTACAACTTAAACATGTCATTAACTTAAGCTTAACAGGAAGATAACGCAGTTGAGTCTGAACCGTTGAGTTGGTTCTTACTGACGAAACTGAAGATAGCTGGGTCCTGTCTTACTGACGAAACTGAAGATAGCTGGGTCCTGACAGGGCCTCCCCCTTGAGCCAAGACTTCAAGGCTTGAATTCTGGGAATGTTTCTTGGATGAAGGATGCGTCTTCCCAGGTGGCCTCGTCCGTTGTCATCGTATCCCAGTGAATGAGCCATTGGGGTACTGCTACGTCGTAATCACCCTCGGAGCGTGGTACTTGACGTCTCTGCAAGATAGCCAAAGGTGTGAGTTTTACCTTTCCATCTGATGTCACTGAAGGAAGCTTGGGATGGGGAATGGCGTTCTGTCCGATATGTTTCTTGAGCTGATTCACATGGAACACATCGTGGATCTTTGCTTCTGCTGGGAGTTGCAGCTGGTAGGAGACTGTACCCACTTTCTTCAGGATACGAAACGGTCCATACCATTTGGAAGACAGCTTCAGTGCATTGTTACGACCAAGAGCAGTTTCCCGATAGGGTTGCATCTTCAGGTAGACGAAATCACCAATGATGAACGAACGCTCAGTTCTCTTTGCATCCGCATACTTCTTCATGCGTTTTTGAGCTAGTGTCAAGTTTTTCTGGAGCAGTTGCAGCATATTGTCTCGTTCCAGTGTGTTGTTTGTATTGTCACTAGTTGGAGCACAGGGAGCCGGAATCTGCTGTAGTAGGGGAGGTGGATACTCATATAATGCTTGGAATGGGGTCATCTGAATAGCAGATTGATATGAGCAGTTGTACCACCATTCAGCCGCAGCCAACCAGTCACACCACTTCTTTGGCTGTTGAAAAACCATGCACCTCAAGTATTGTTCGAGACATTGATTGACTCGTTCAGTTTGCCCGTCAGATTCCGGGTGGTGAGACGTGCTATAGTTTAATTGAGTATTGAAGGCAGCAAAGATATCCTTCCAAAGTTGGCTTGTGAAGATTTTATCCCTGTCACTAACAATGCTAGCAGGAGGCCCGTGCAATTTGATAATATTTTCCATGAATAAATCTGCAACCTTCTGGACAGAATAAGGATGGGATAAAGGGATAAAATGAGCATACTTTGTTAGTCGATCCACCACTACCAAGATAACATCCTTTCCTCTTGATTTAGGTAAGCCTTCGACGAAATCCATGCTGATATCTGTCCATTTCTGTGTAGGAATGGGCAAAGGATGGAGCAACCCAGGGTAAGCAACCTTTTCAGACTTGGATATTTGGCAAGTTGGACAAGCAGCAACTTTATCAGTGATGTACTGCTTCATGTTTGGCCAATAGAATGCTTGTTGCATTTTGTGTACTGTCACTTTAATGCCAGAATGTCCTCCAAATAATGAAGAATGAAAGGTGTGGAATATCTTCTCCCTGAGATTACTTGTAGCTCCAATATGAATTCTGCCTTTGTAGCGAAGGATACCAGATTGCAGGGTATAGTTGGTGTGGCTGTTGGGGTTGAGAGTGAGTTCTTGAAGGAGTTTGATGCACTGTTCATCATCAACATAGGATTCATTGACTTCCTGTAACCATGTGGGAACAGAGACAGATAGAGAGCAACACTGATCTACTTCTGTAGTCTTCCCCATAGTGTCTTCTGTGTCTCCTTCTTGGAATTGTCGTGACAAGGCATCAGCCACTGAATTTTCCGGCCCTTTCTTGTATTCAATGTTGTAATCGAATTCCAGTAATTTGAGCATGAGTTTATGTTGGATTCCCTCCAATAGTCTTTGGCTGCCCAGATATTTGAGTGCTTGTTGGTCCGTTTTGATGATCACTTTGTTCCCAAGGAAGTAATGTCTCCATTTCTTCAAGGCATGTAATATTGCTAAAGCCTCCTTCTCATATATTGACTGGGCAGTGGCTTTTGGACCCAAGCACTGACTATAGAATGCCAATGGTTTTCCTTCTTGCATCAAAACAGCTCCCAATCCACTGCTGCAGGCATCTGTTTCCAGTACAAATGGCTTGGAGAAATTTGGTAGACTGAGGAGAGGGGGTGTCGACATGACATGCTTGAGCTGTTCAAAAGCTGTTGCCTGCTGTGTTCCCCATTGGAAGTTGTCCTTTTTAGTGCCAAATACAAGGGGTGACAGATTGTTGCATAGCCTCGGATGAATCTCCTGTAATAGCCAGTAAGACCTAAGAATCCACGGAGTTTCTTGACTGTTGTTGGGGTTTTCCAGTGAACAATGTCTGCTATCTTGGAAGGGTCAGTTGCCACACCTTGGCCAGATATAATGTGCCCCAAATACTCAACTTGATTTTGGCCAAATGTACACTTTGATATTTTGGCTTTGAGTTGATGTTGCCTCAAGATTTGTAGCACCACAGTCAAGTGTTGTTTGTGTGTGTCACTGTCACGGCTGTAAACCAAGATGTCATCAAAAAATACCAACACAAATTTTCTCAGGTGTGTGGCAAATATGTTGTTCATGAGTTCTTGGAATGTTGCCGGAGCATTGCTGAGTCCAAATGGCATAACTCTGTACTCATAGTGTCCCATGTGTGTGGAGAAGGCCGTCTTGTGAATATCCTCTGGTTTCATTCGTATTTGGTGATAACCCGAGCGCAAGTCCAACTTGGAGAAAATGGTAGCCCCATGAAGCTCATCCAACAAATCCTCTATAACTGGAATAGGAAATCTATTCTTTATAGTCATGTTGTTGAGGCTTCTAAAATCCACACAAAGACGCCAAGATTTGTCCTTCTTCATGACGAGAATCACAGGAGATGAATAGGGGCTGTTGCTTGGTTGGATTTCACCGTTTTGCAACATCTGTTTGATTATGGCTTCAATAATGTTCTTCTGGTGATGAGACATTCGGTAAGGGCGAATATTTGGAGGTTTTGCTCCTGGTAATAATGGTATGGTATGATCTGCAGCTCTATGAGGTGGCAAACCTTCAGGTTCAGTGAATATATCGGTGAAGGCATGTAGGATGTCCAGGAATTTGTTGGGCACTGCTGCATTGCCAATTGCCATCTTAGACTTGTCCTCAGCGTCAACATAATAAAGGAAATAGCCAGTAGCTTGTTGAGCCAGTAACTTAGAGCACTCTGAGGAAGAAATAAGGAGGTTGCTAGTAGGCACCAGGTGATCAGTGAATGTGTGAGCTTGACCCTCTTTGCCAATAGTCAAAGATCTACCAATAAAATCAAATGTTATTGGGTTGTGGAGCTTGAACCAATTAACTCCCAGAATTGCATCTGCCCCTTGGAGCTGCAGTATTCTGAAGTCGGCAGTGAATGTTTTTCCCTGTATAGAGAATTTGTGGTTGTAAACCATGGCCTCTGACAGTAATTCTCCACCACCAGCAACTTTCACTTTTCGAGCTGTTGCAGGTGTCATTTGTATCTTGTGTTTGACAGCAAACTGATAGTCCAGGAAGGTGTTTGTACTGCCAGTGTCAGCTAGAGCTATTGCATTTGCTCCAGCTATTGTCAGGAGGAGAGAAATGGTTGAGTCACTTGGTGATCCTGTATAAGCTGCTGAGGAAATGTGCATCAAATTGTCAATTTGTTCTACCGGTTGAGCTTCTTCCACGGGTTGGTTGTCAGGCTCCTCATCTTCATCAGAATTTCCTTGCATTTGAAGAGCGTTGAGGGCTCGCTGCATTGGTTGACATCTATGTCCTACTACCCAATTATCAGGGCAATACCAACATTTCCTGGGTTCTCGAGGCCTGTCATTTGGTACCCTGTTCCTGATGTCCCTTGCAGCAGCATTTCTGGCTGGTTGTTGGTAAGCAGGAGCAGCTACAGGATTTCTTCTTGGCACTTGCATATTGGAGTTGCAGGATTTTTCGTACTGCCTAGCAAACCAATAAGCAGAGAGGAGTGTGGTTGGCTTTTGGCATTGGACTGTATGCTTAATATTGTCCTTCAATCCACTCAGGAATCTGTCGATGAAGAATTCTTGAGGGAGATAAGATCTGCCGCGCTTCATTAATGTCATCCAAGACTCATAGGCATTGATATAACTGTCCACTGTACCAACCTGCTTGAGATGTTGCAATTGATCCATTGGATCCACATTTTGGTTGTCAGGAAATCTTTCAATGAGTACCTGACAAAGTTCTGACCAGGTGATCTTCTGTAGATCCAAACCAGCAGTGCTGAGCCAAGTTTTTGCTTGCCCTCTGACATGAGCTAGACCCCAGCGAACTCGCTGTTCTTCTGTGATGCCAACTAAGCTGAACAGATCTTCACATTCCAATATCCATGCCCTTGGATTATCTCCCTGAAAAGTTGGCATTTCTACATGTGGCGTGCGCATCTGAGGCTCCCCATTGTGGTTTGAATGGTTGGCAAAACCAGTATGAGGGTGGTTGTTGGTGTTGGCAAATCGATTTGTTGGCTGCTCTTGGAGAGGGTGGTTGTTGTATGCTGGGTTTTGGAGTTGTTGCTGATATGGGTGTTGGTAGGGAGGTGGTTGGAAGGGTGGGTGGTATTGTGGTTGGTATTGTGGTGGGTATTGTGGTTGGGCTTGGTAGTATGGCTGGTATTGTGGCTGGAATTGGTTGTAGCTGGTAGTGTATGGGCTGGGTTGCTGGTAGTAGTGTGGTTGGGTTGAAGGGTTTGTGTATTGGTGGGTTTGTTGCTGGTAGGATGAGGCAGTGGTTGTTGTGACGATTGGGTCGGTGTAGGTGGTCGTTTGGGCATTCTGTCGAATAGGTTGTGTGGAGGGTGGGAGGGGTAATTGGTCTGGAGTCAATTTGCCCAACGTTGGCGGAAATGGTGGTGGCTGGGGAGGATTCGGTGTGGCTATGGGCGTTGGAACCTCAGGGATGGGGGAAAGGGCCACACTTGTGAGTGGAGGTGGTGTAGTGAACTCACTGGTGCTGTGTTGGATTTGAGAAGAAGTGGTGTTCGTACCTTCCGGCGGCGCGAATCGTGCCATGCTTGACTGCATACTGGCCATCATCACGGTCATCTGTTCCATCTGGCCTTGAAGGGAATTGAGCGCTGCTGTTGATTCCGCTTGATGCCGATCCAGACGGCGGCCCACAGAACGGGCATCGCGCTGCGCGCGCTGGCGAGCGCGTTCCTGTGCCTGTTCCGCGTCGGTTGTCGTGGCCGAGTGGAGGACGGCGCGGGCATCGTCCCTCTGCTCGCGAGAAGAGGAACGGGAGCGGGTACTCGGTGGCATGGTCGCTGTGCTCCAGCGGATCGAGGAAGGGAAGGGAGGGAAAAGACGCCGCCGGTGCGGGGTGGCCGGAGAATCGTAGGCTCTGGTACCACTTTGTCAGGACCCGGAGGTTCACTGACGATAACTCGCCGGAGGTAGCGATCGGAGCATCGGAGCTCAGATCTGGGAAGGGAAAAATAACTTGCAAAGGAAGAAAACGAGAATAGGAAATAGGGTTTTCTATTGCTTGATCCACCCATCCACCCCACTTGCCCTTTATATCGAAAGGCAAGCTCAAGCAGTAGCGATTACAACTTAAACATGTCATTAACTTAAGCTTAACAGGAAGATAACGCAGTTGAGTCTGAACCGTTGAGTTGGTTCTTACTGACGAAACTGAAGATAGCTGGGTCCTGTCTTACTGACGAAACTGAAGATAGCTGGGTCCTGACAGGGGGCGTGGCGTCCATCTTGTCCAAGGACCTCTTCGAGCAGATGCTCCTCCACCGCAACGACGCGGCGTGCACGGCCAGAGGGTTCTACACCTACGAGGCGTTCCTCGCGGCCGCCGCAACGTTCCCGGCCTTCGGCAGCACGGCGGAGGGGCTGAGCGTCGAGACGCGGAAGCGGGAGGTGGCCGCGTTCCTGGGCCAAACCTCCCACGAGACCACCGGCGGGTGGCCGACAGCGCCCGACGGCCCCTTGACGTGGGGCTACTGCTTCAAGCAGGAGCGCGAGCCCAAGTCGATCTACTGCGACACCACCAAGCCGGAGTGGCCGTGCGCGCCCAATAAGGAGTACATCGGCCGCGGCCCCATCCAGCTCACCTGGAACTACAACTACGGCCTGGCGGGGCGCGCGCTCAGCTTGGACCTGCTCAACAACCCGGACCTGGTGGCGGCGGACGCGGTGGTGTCCTTCAGGACGGCGCTCTGGTTCTGGATGACCCCGCAGGCCAACAAGCCCTCGTCGCACGCCGTCATCACGGGGCGGTGGACGCCCACGGCCGCCGACAACGCGGCCGGCCGCGTTCCCGGGTACGGAGTGATCACCAACATCATCAACGGCGGACTCGAGTGCGGCATCGGCCCGGACCCCCGTGTGGCCGACCGGATCGGCTTCTACCAGCGGTACTGCGGCATCCTCGGCGTCGACACCGGGAGCAACCTCGACTGCTACAGCCAGAGGTCGTTCAACTTAGGTGTGCCATCGACCGGCCTCGCCGCGCAGTGAATACGGCCGTTCAACAATGTGTACTACTATAAGCGTGTGGATTTTGACTCGTGTGATCGGGCCGATAAGTTTTCGACGGGTTTTGTACTGTGAAATAAGCTTTCCCGCCTCAGCAATAAGTTAGTAATAAATAGACGAAAAGTCCTCCCGTTCATGCATTTCTGTCACGACTCTTGGAAGGAGTCTCTGCGACTTTGTGATCGGTAGGTATAACTATAACTAACGAAAATGTGTTTTCAATCCCATGTCCATATGGGCCTGTCACCCGAAAAAATATTTTAAGGAGTTAAATAATTTGACACGCACATATTGACATTTTATGTACAATACACTAAGTTTTGAGAAAAATGTAACACACCGGAAAAGAAATCCGCCGCCTCTCCAAAACCCTAGCCGCCTCCACTTCAGCCTCCTCCATATATCAGTTTCCACTCTTCTGGTCGGCTTCACCGGCGTCGGGAGGATTGGGGAACCCGATCTATGCGTGGAGTTTTCAATAAATGTAGTGCTTTCAGTTGATTATGTTAGGTTTTTGGTAATCGTCTTCTTATTGGTTTCCCCTCAATGGAGATGACATCGTCTGTAATAAGTGATCTTCGGTCTTTCGTTCGGCGACGAGATCTCCTTCCCGACGTCAATGGTGATGTTGAAAGATTACAATCCTCTAGGTATAGGTCTTCGGATCTTGCTTCGCCAGATCGATTTTGGATCTTTTGTCGTTGTTGCCACAAGGAGGATTATCCTCACAGTTTTTTGTCCCGGCTGCTACGCCCTCGACAATGGTGATTTGTACTCTCGGCTCTCCATCAACGACGACAAATCTAGTCGGTTGTTATTCCCTGACATACTGACGTTGGTATTCTTGCTGATGTTAAATGACTGCTTTAATGGTTGCGTGCGTGCACACAGTCTTGGCATTGCGGCTCAAAAAATTATGGGAGAACTTTCATCGGTATTTACTGGTCTATGGTTCGTTATCTATATTTGGCTGCCTTCAGAAAAATACAATATTGTGTTCTGGAAGAAGAAAAAATTTGAAGACCTCAAAGATTTGTTACTATCTTTTAGACTTTATTTTGTCATAGTTGGAGTCAGTTCATGTATCTCTACCATGTACTATTTGTTACTATGAATATATGTGGTATTTGATTGTCAAAAAAAAACTAACGAAAATGTGTTTTCAATCCCATGCCCATATGGGCATGTCACCCGAAAAAATATTTTAAGAAGTTAAAAAATTTGACGCTCACATATCGTCATTTTATGTACAGACACTAAGTTTTGAGAAAAATCGACTTATTTTACGTCCTGTACAAAAATGATAAAAAAGTTCCTGCGCTAGCAACGAGTGACTCCATCTGTTGTTCAGCGTCCGCTACGGGGAGTCGCTGCTGTAGGATGTCCCTGTGAGTGACGGACGAAAAGTCTCGTTCATGCATTTGTGTCACGACTCTTTGAACAAGTCGCGGAGTCGCTGCTGCACTATGTCCTTGTGAGTGATGGGCTGTGACGGTGATATATAACTACTCCATTCTATTTTTCTATTTAGAAACTCTTCATGTTTTAGACGGAACACTAATCCAAGTTTTTTAGAAATATCTTATTTATGAAAGGCCAAAGGACCAACATTAAGATAATAACGTCTTAAACGGCGGAACGATGCTAAGTAGCTTACAAGATCGAACAATACACGCGCACGAACTATTAAATGGCTGCAACCGGAAGGCATGACCAATACGAAGACTACACAGAATCAAAGCAGAAACTGGACATCAACAATATCGGGTTGAAGCTCATCCAAAGAGCGAGCCAACAAATACACACCATCGATAGAATTCCACTATCGCAGGCAACACCACTGGCTAGAAATCAACCAACACTACCCACAAACCAACAAACAGCACCAGGGTAACTCGCCGAGAGAGTAGGGCACGAAGCAAATCTTGCCGAAGATCGCCAAACGAAAAGCCAACTCCATCTAAAGATACCATACCTTTGCACATAACCATCGAAGAACCGCACGCCGCCATCACATGGAAGTGGACGCCGAAAACGCGGCCAGCCACATTCCCAGGTACGGCGTGATCACCAACATCTTCAGCGACGGCTCGATCGAGTGCAGCATCAGCCCGGACCCCCCGTGTGGCCAACCGCATCGGGTTCAACCAGCAGTAACTGCGGCATCCTCCGCGTCGGCACTAGGAGCAACCTCGACTGCTACAGCAAGAGGCCCTTCAACTCAGGTGTGTCATCAGCCGGGCTTGCCGTGCAGTGAATATGACCGTTCGACAGCGTGAACTATAAGCTTGTGGATTGTGACGTGTGATCACGATAAGTTTTCGTGGAGTTTTCTACTGTGAAATAAGCTTTCTCGCATCAGCAACAAGTTAATAAATGGACGAAAAGTCCTCCCCACTAGTAGATAAAAGGCTTTCCCGACCGGGACTAAAGGGCTACGGTGGGCTGCGTCCAGGTCAGTAACCTTTAATTCCGGTTGGGGACACCAACCGGGACTAAAGGACCCTTTAGTCCCGGTTGGTGTCCCCAACTGGGATTAAAGTTTTTTCTGGTTTTTGGCTCCCCACGCACCTCCACACACACACACACACACCCTGGATCGCCTTTTTTAGCACTGTAAAATAGAAAATAAAATGATAGAAAATTCTAAAAAATAAAATGTTTTCAGATTCTTGTATGTTATGCAACCTAGTATTAGGAAAAATTAACAAATTTTCATTTTCATTTTTTTTGCAAAAAAGGTTTGAAAAATGGTAAAACCGCAATAACTTTTGCATACGACGTCGAAAAAAAACGTATAATATATCAAAATGATCATGGGAAAAAGTTACATTCGAATTCACCGGGGTTTACCCGGTTAGCCAAATTTTAGATTCTCAAAATTCCAAATGAAAATAAGAAAGCAAGAAGATTTTAGTTTTTGCTATAAATTCGGGATTTTATTTTTTTTAAATTAATTTTTTTAATTGCATCATGCATAAAGATTACTATCATTTTTACCCATTTTTTAGATTTTCAAATTTTTAGGTTTTAGGTTTGGCAAGAAAATTAATTAATTAAAAAAATTAAAAATAATACAAATTAAAAAGTTGATGTTTATTTATTTATTCAAGATTATTATTACATCATTACTTTTGTTTATTAAAAGAATTATTTGAAATTCAAACAATAAAGAAATGTGACATCGACCAACATGTTAATAGGATTGATATGATACTATTATCATATACATGCACGCGAAGCACTTGGATGCGGAACGGGATGAAACTCGGAAGTTAAGCGTGCTAGTGCTAGAGTAGTGGGAGGATGGGTGACCGAGCGAGAAGTTTGACCACGAGTATGTAATTTGACTAGAGATAAGTGTAGTTAGAGATAGAGACTAAACTATGTAAATAACTGAAATAATAGAAATTCTGAAAAGATAGAAAAAAAATTAGAAAAAAATAAAATTAGAAAAAATTCAACTGGGGACATTTTTCGTCCTGACGTACGGAACCCAGGTGGATGGACCTTTAGTCCCGGTTCGTAAGCAATCGGGACTAAAGGGGGGGCCTTTAGTCGCGGATATTTAGTCCCGGCTGCGCAACCGGGATTAATGCCAGTTGCGAATCGAGACTAAAGCCTCTTTTTCTACCGGTGCCCGTTCATGCATTTCTGTCATGACTCTTGGAAGGAGTCGCTGCTGTATGATAGACTTTTTGATCGATAGGCTGACAGATGATATATAAGTATAACTACCGGAAATGCAATTTTAATCCCATGTGCATATGTTCCTACCACCAAAAATATATTTTAAATTGTTAGAAAATCCAAATAAAAATTTGGCTCGCACGTATCGATGTTCTATATGTACACATGCCAAGTTTCGAGGAAAAATGACTTATTTTGTGTCTTGTGTAAAAAAAGATTAAATTTTTTATCATGAAGAGTTTTTTAGCACCAAAAGTTATCTATTTTACATATGACATAAAAGATATCAGTTTGTTTGTGAAATGACTTTACGTGGACTTTCTTGAGTGAATTTTTTATATTTGAAAGTACATTTAGAATGCATTTCAAAAAATAGGAGCACATGCACGTGGACGCACATAATTTGACCGTTTAAAGGTTATTCCAAAGTCTATAAACTTGCGAGATTCCATCTAGGAGGAAGTGCATGCCACAATTGATGGTCAGTTTCTATCTAGTCTAGTTTGTGCGGCGTCGGAAGTTGGGTTTGATGAGGTCCCTAAGCTCCTTATATTAGCTAAAGGCTTCTGGCCAAAAAAATCTAAATCGTCTTCTAACAAAAAGCCGTGGAAATGGGCTAATGTGTCAAAAATTCCTATAGTTTCCGAATGAATGTCATATTTTCGAATAGTAGAGGTCTTCGTGCTTTGGCTAAATATTTATACATTGATGATACTCACATGTTTTATATACATTATATGTTATTATTATGCATTTTCCGGCACTAACCTATTGACGAGATGCCGAAAAGCCAGTTGCTGTTTTCTGCTGTTTTTGGTTTCAGAAATCCTAGTAAGGAAATATTCTCGGAATTGGACGAAATCAACGCCCAGGGTCCTATTTTTGCACGAAGCTTCCAGAAGACCGAGGGATAGACGAAGTGGGGCCACGAGGCGCCGCCACAACAGGGCGGCGCGGCCCAGGTGCTGGCCGCGCGGCCCTGGCGTGTGGGGCCCTCGTGTGGCCTCTTGACCTGCCCTTCCGCCTACTTAAAGCCTTCGTCGCGAAACCCCCGATGACCGAGAGCCACGATCCGGAAAACCTTACTCAGACGCCGCCGCCGCCAATCCCATCTCGGGGGATTCAGGAGATCGCCTCCGGCACCCTGCCGGAGAGGGGAATCATCTCCCGGAGGTCTCTTCATCGCCATGATCGCCTCCGGATCGATGTGTGAGTAGTTCACCCTGGACTATGGGTCCATAGCAGTAGCTAGATGGTCGTCTTCTCCCCATTGTGCTATCATGTTAGATCTAGTGAGCTGCCTATCATGATCAAGATCATCTATTTGTAATCCTTCATGTTGTGTTTGTTGGGATCCGATGAATATTGAATACTATGTCAAGTTGATTATCAATCTATCATATATGTTATTTATGTTCTTGCATGCTCTCCGTTGCTAGTAGAGGCTCTGGCCAAGTTGATACTTGTGACTCCAAGAGGGAGTATTTATGCTCGATAGTGGGTTCATGCCTCCATTAAATCTGGGACAGTGACAGAAAGTTCTAAGGTTGTGGATGTGCTGTTGCTACTAGGGATAAAACATCGATGCTTTGTCTAAGGATATTTGTGTTGATTACATTGATACGTCCAAATTGCATCACTATTTTATATCATAAATTGCTGTTATTCATCGATATATTTCATATTGGGACACAATACTTATGTTATTTCATCTATTTTGCATGTTTCATCATTATTGGAGGATCGAACGCCGGAGCCAAGATTCTCGCTGGAAAAAGCACCGTCGAACGCAATATTTCGGAAGATCAACTCCGGAAGGAAATTATACCAAAAATCCTATTTTTCAAGATGACGAAGGAAGCCAGAAGGAGGGGCCAGGAGGAGCCAGGGTGGGCCCACACCCTAGGGCGGCGCGGCCCAGGCCCTGGCCGCGCCGCCACGTGGTGTGGAGGGCCCACGACCCCTTTCGCCTCCTTTTCTTCGCGAAAACCTTCGTCCCGAAGACCTAAGCCAGAAGGGGTACCTCGCGAAGAGTTACGGCCGCCTCGCGGGGCGGAGAACACCGGAGAGAAAAGAGCTCTCCGGCGGGCGGGAATCCGCCGGGAAATTCCCTCCGGGAGGGGAAATCGACGCCATCGTCACCGTCATCGAGCTGGACATCATCTCCATCACCATCATCATCATCTCCACCATCATCATCGCCATCTCCTCCGCAGCACCTCGTCACCGCCGTAGCAATTTGGGTTTGATCTTGATTGTTTGATAGGGGAAACTCTCCCGGTATCTATTCATACTTGTTGTTGATGCTATTGAGTGAAACCATTGAACCAAGTTCATGTTCAGATTGTTATTCATCATCATATCACCTCTGATCATGTTCCATATGATGTCTCGTGAGTAGTTCGTTTAGTTCTTGAGGACATGGGTGAAGTCTAAATGTTAGTAGTGAACTATGGTTGAGTAATATTCAATGGTGTGATATTTAAGTTGTGGTGTTATTCTTCTAGTGGTGTCATGTGAACGTCGACTACATGACACTTCACCATTTATGGGCCTAGGGGAATGCATCTTGTATTCGTTTGCTAATTGCGGGGTTGCCGGAGTGACGAAACCTAAACCCCCGTTGGTATATCGATGCGAGGAGGGATTGCAGGATCTCAGAGTTTAAGGCTGTGGTTAGATTTATTCTTAATTACTTTCTTGTAGTTGCGGATGCTTGCAAGGGGTATAATCACAAGTATGTATTTAGTCCTAGGAAGGGCGGTACATTAGCATAGGTTCACCCACACAACACTTATCATAACAATGAAGATTATTTAGCCGTATGTAGCGAAAGCACTAGACTAAAATCCCGTGTGTCCTCGAGAACGTTTGGTCATTATAAGTAAACAAACCGGCTTGTCCTTTGTGCTAAAAAGGATTGGGCCACTCGCTGCAATTATTTCTCTCGCATTTTACTTACTCGTATTTATTTCATCCGTTACATCAAAACCTCCTGAATACTTGTCCGTGAGCATTTACGAGTGAAACCTTCATCGAAACCGCTTGTCAACACCTTCTGCTCCTCGTTGGGATCGACATTCTTACTTATCGAAGATACTACGATACACCCCCTATACTTGTGGGTCATCAAGACTATTTTCTGGCGCCGTTGCCGGGGAGTGAAGCGCTATTGGTAAGTGGAATTGGTAAGGAAAACCTTTATTGTTGTGCTGATTTTATTTCTGCTCGCTACTATAAGTCATTATGGAGAGATCTTCTCTTCATTTTCTATTTGGGAAATCTACTACTACTGCAACGGTAGTGGATGAGGCGCCAGGTGAGGAAGTAATACCATATAAAATACCTACGAAAATTATTGAACATGTTATGGATAACCGCTATGAAGGGGATGGAACTGTCCATCCCGGTGATCATTCATTGTTTTTGCATGAATTATGCGGGTTATTCAAATGTGCAGGTATTGCTTGTGGATGAAGTGAGGAAGAAATTATTCTCCTTATCGCTGTCCAGTAAGGCGGCGCATTGGTATAAATTACTCGGATAATGGGGATTCTCTTGAATGGAATGATATTGTGCCCTGGTTTTATTCTAAGTTCTATCCTCCAAGTGAAATTCACAAAGATCGGAATCGCATATATAATTTTTGGCCTCATGATGGAGAGAGTATTGCCCAAGCGTGGGGGAGATTGAAGTCTTTGATGCTCAAATGCCCCATTCATGAGCTTCCTGGTAATATTATTATTGATAATTTCTATGCAAGACTTTCTTTTCAAGATAAGACCTTGTCTGGATACTTCTTGTTCCGGATCATTTACACGCAACAAAGAAGAGTTTAAAAGGGACCTTCTTGATCGGATCCAAGAAAATACTGAAGGTTGGGAGAACGACAAAGGTAGAGAATCGAGTATAATTTATGATTATAAATGCATTGAAGCTTTTATGGATACTCGATAAATTTCGTAATATGAGTGCTACATATGGTCTTGATTCTCAAGTCGTCGTAAATCTTTATAAAGCTTTTGCCTCTCATTATGAATTGCCAAAGAAGAATTTTGATAAGTATCATGAACCGTATAAAGATAAAATTGATTCATCTATTAATAAGTGTGTTGTAATTGAAGCTAGCTGATCGCGTTATTCCTGAAGCTTATATTGAAAAAACTCCTTTTCTGCTAAAATGAAAGAGTACTCTGTTATAAATAGTGCAGTTCATAAAAGTGAAAAGAAACCTGTAGAACCTGAAGAACAAATAAAAGTTGAACCTCTCTGTTGCAATAGTTAAAGATCTTGTGACTGAAAATGTGGAGGATGGTCATATTATTTTACGTGAAGATGCTTCTAATATTGTTTCACATCCTAATAAACCCAAACAAGCTAGTGTTCCTATGATGTCTCGTTAAAATTGGTGATCATTGCTATTATGGATTATGTGATATTGGTGCAAGTGTTAGTGCTATTCCGTATGAGCTTTACACGGAGATTATGCACGAAATTGATTCTTGTGAACTTGAAGATATTGATGTGGTTATTCAGCTGGCTAATAGAGAAACTATTTCACCAATTGGTATTGTTCGAGATGTGGAAGTCTTATGCGGTAAGATTAAATATCCTGCTGACTTTTTGGTACTAGGGTCCGTTGCTAGTGATTATTGTCCTATTATTTTTGGTAGACCTTTTCTAAATACTTGTGGAGCTATTATAGATTGCAAGAAAGAGAAAATTTTGACTAAATTTGTTTGGTGAATCTTATGAGTTTAACTTCTCTAAATTTACTAAAACTCCTTATAAAGCTGATTTGCCTAGTAATGATTTTAAAATGGAGCGAGTGTGCATCTATTGTTCTTGTTCCTAATAATCCTTTGCGGCAACATCTGGAGGATAGCGAGAGTGAAATTTTTAGGAAAGAAAGAGAGGAGCTTGAGGAGATTTTTCTTCGCCAACCTATTCTCAAGCATGATTTACCGGTGGAAGATTTGGGTACAACACCGCCACCAAAGGAAGATCCTGTTTTTGATTTAAAGCCTTTACCTGATAATCTTAAATATGCTCATATTGATGATAAGAAAATATATCCTGTTATTATTAGTTCTAAGCTTTCGAGTTTGAAGAAGAAAGGTTATTGGGAATATTGAAGAAACACCGAGGAGCTATTGGCTACACTCTTGATGATTTAAAGGGGATTTCTCCATCTATTTGCCAACATGCTATTAATATGGAAGATGATGCAAAGCCTGTTGTTGAACCTCAGCGTCGTCTAATTCCGAAGATGAAGGAAGTGGTAAGGAATGAGGTATTACGACTTCTTGAAGTTGGTATTATATATCCTATTGCTGATAGTAGATGGGTTAGTCCTGTGCATTGCGTTCCCAAGAAAGGAGGTATGATTGTTGTGCCTAATGATAATGATGAGCTCATTCCTCAAAGAGTAGTTGTAGGGTATAGAATGTGCATTGATTTTCGAAAAGTTAATAAAGTTACTAAGAAAGATCATTACCCTTTACCATTTATTGATCAAATGCTAGAAAGGTTATCTAAAAATACTCATTTTTGTTTTCTTGATGGTTATTCCGGGTTTTCACAAATTGCTTCGTTAAAGCTAAAGATCAAGAGAAAACCACTTTTACTTGTCCCTATGGAACTTATGCTTATAGGCGTATGCCTTTTGGTTTATGTAATGCTCCTCGCTACTTTTCAAAGATGCATGTCTTGCTATTTTTCATGGTTTTTGTGAGAGTATTGTAGAGGTATTCATGGATGATTTTTCTGTCTATGGGAATTCATTTGATAGTTGTTTGCGAAATCTTGATAAAGTTTTGCGAGAGATGTGAAGAAACTAATCTTGTTCTTAATTGGGAGAAATGCCACTTTATGGTTAATGAAGGAATTGTATTGGGACATAAAATTTCTGAAAGAGGTATTGAAGTTGATAGAGCTAAAGTTGAAGCAATTGAGAAGATGCCCTATCCGAGGGATGTTAAAGGTATTCGTAGTGTTCTTGGTCATGATGGGTTTTATAGGAGATTTATTAAAGATTTCTCCAAGATTTCAAAGCCTCTTACTAATCTCCTTCAAAAGATGTACCATTTGTTTTTGATGATGATTGTAAGGAAGCTTTTGAAACTCTTAAGAAAGCCTTAACAACTGCTCCTATAGTTGAACCCCCTGACTGGAATTTACCATTTGAAATTATGTGTGATGCTAGTGATTTTGCTGTAGGTGCTGGTTCTTGGACAGCGAGTAGATAAAAAAGCTGAATGTTATTCATTATGCTAGTAAAACCCTTGATGCTGCTCAAAGAAATTATGCTACAACTGAAAAGGAATTGTTGGCTGTAGTCTTTGCTTGTGATAAATTCAGATCTTATATTGTTGATTCAAAAGTTACTATTCATACTGATCATGCTGCAATTAGATACCTTATGACAAAGAAAGATGCTAAGCCGAGGCTTATTAGATGGGTACTTCTGTTGCAAGAATTTGATTTACATATTGTAGATAGGAAAGGTGCTGATAATCCGGTTGCTGATAATTTGTCTAGATTGGAAAATATTGCTTATGATCCTGTTCCTGTTAATGATAGTTTTCCAAATGAACAATTGGCTGTAATAAAAGTGAGCTCGCGAGACAGTCCATGGTATGCTTGATTATGCTAACTTTATTGTTTCCAAGTACTTGCCTCCAACCTTTTCAGCTCAACGAAAGGAGGAAATTCTTTTATGATTTGAGGCATTATTTCGGGATGACCCACACTTATATAAAGAAGGAGTGGATGGTATTATGCGAAGATGTGTCCCCGAATATGAACAACAAGAGATATTGAGTAAATGTCATGGTAGTGCTTATGGAGGACATCACGCGGAGAAAGAACCGCGCAAAAGGTTTTGCAATCAGGTTTTTATTGGCCAACTCTCTTCAAGGATGCGAGAAAGTTTATTTTATCTTGCGATGAATGCCAAAGGGTTGGTAATATCTCCAGACGTAATGAAATGCCAATGAATTATACTCTTGTTATTGAACCATTTGATTGTTGGGGATTTGACTTCATGGGACCTTTTCCCTCTTCAAAAGGTAACACTCATATACTTGTTGCTGTTGATTATGTTACTAAATGGGTGGAAGCCATACCTACAAAAAGTGCCGATGGTGAGACCTCTTTAAAGATGCTTTTAGATATTATTTTTCCTAGATTTGGAGTACCTAGATATATTATGACTGATGGAGGTTCTCATTTTATTCATGGAGGTTTTAGAAAAACTCTTGCTAAGTATGGTATTAATCATAGAATTGCTTCCGCTTATCATCCTCAAACTAGTGGTCAAGTAGAGTTATCAAATAGAGAGATTAAATCTATCTTGCGAGAAAACCGTTAATAAATCTAGAAAGAATTGGGCTAGTAAATTGAAGGATGCACTATGGGCTTATAGAACTGCTTATAAAAACCCCATGGGAATGTCACCTTATAAAATGGTTTACGGAAAAGCTTGTCATTTACCTTTAGAGTTAGAACACAAAGCTTATAGGGCTGTTAGAGAATTAAATAAAGATCCTAAACTTGCCGGTGATAAGAGGTTGTTACAATTAAGTTCTCTAGATGAATGGAGAAGCGAAGCTTATGAAAATGCTAAACTCTTTAAAGAAAAAGTTAAAAAATGGCATGATAGGAGGATCATCAAAAGAGAGTTTAATATTGGGGATAAAGTCCTATTGTATCGGTCTCGTCTCGGATTTTTTGCGAGGAAATTACTCTCGAAATGGGAAGGACCATATGTTGTCGAGGAGGTGTATCGCTCAGGAGCAATCAAGATTAGCTCTCTCCAAGGCAATGCTACGCAAGTGGTGAATGGACAAAGACTCAAGCATTATATCTCGGGTGATTCTTATAATGTTGATGTTGATATTATTCGAGTGGAAACACCGGAAGCTTTCATCAAAGGACAAGCCGACGAGTCCGCGAACTCGACTTTGAATAGGTAACGATCACTGGTAATGAAAAGTACGCAATTTATTTTCCGAACTATATTTTTGCTGTTTTTGGAAAATATGAGAAATTACGAGTTCGAAACGGAGTGGAAAGGACGCACGAGGGCGTGGCACCATAGGCCGGCGCGGCCTAGCCAGGGCCCGCGCCGACCTATGGTTTGGCCGCCCCGTCGCCCCTTTTCGACTCTGGTTCGATCTGGTACTTTCCTTTTGCCGAGAAAATTTTTGCTATATAATCCCCCGGACCCCTGGAGGTCCGTATATCGTGTTTTCGACGTGTTTTGTTTCGAGTTGTTTCTGCCAGGATTTGCTTCGGATCTAGAGCCACCATGTCTTTGTCGGAAGCTCCGAAGGACGACTCCAGCAAGGATGTTGGCAACTTGTACATGGAGGAGCTGAAGATGCACCCCAAGGAGTTGCTGCTCGTTGAAGGAGAACTGCAGGTCAAGGATGTCCAGGGTCCTAAAGGAGAAGGAAGCCTGGAAGACAGGATGGAGAAGCTAGAACAAGAGGTTTTCAAGTACAAGAAGATGGCTGAGCGTGAGGTGGATATCTTCCACAGGATTGTGTCCGAACTCATTGCTGAACATGAGAAGGAGCTGGAAAGCTTTGGAGCGACATCCTCTCACTTCACGACACCACCAACAAGCTCCAAGCACAACTCTATGACGTTCGGAATCAAAGCTCGGTGAGTATGAAAATAGGTTTAAATACATAAGCCGTGCTGCCAGTTTCAGGATTCCCGAGACCAAGATGTCGTTTCTTGATGGAGAGCCTCTTCCTTGGAAGTCTGATGACGGGAATTCATCACCACCATCTCCTCAGGAGTAATTCATCATCGGTATTGGCATCCCCTTGGTTTGTTCCAAGCTTGGGGGAGTGCCGCGGTATCACATTATCACTATCTTTTACTTTTAATGTCAAGTAGTGTCATATCATGAATAGGGAAGTTATCATATGAGATGGGTTGCGTTTGGAAGTATCTCTCCTTTAGTTGTCTATGTATCCCTTGGTGCGAGTTATCGATATGGAATATTAATGAGAAGTCTTATCATTTACATATTGCACATCTTATTTTAGTTTGCACTTTCTGCCATATGATTCGTCTTGTTGTTAGTATAGGTATCACTTTGGGAGCATTGAATAAATCTATTTGGTTTTGGCAAACTTAGCATTGGTCAATAGCAACAACGCTTTGAGGTTTAAATAGAAAAGAGAAATACATGTAGATGTTTCATTGTCTTTCTTGTTAGCTCATAGCTCATTATTCTGAAGTTAAAATTGTTTGTGCTTACAAGGAAAATGCATGATTGTTTCTATCATATGTATATTTGTTTGTTTCCCTCGACTCTTATGCTTGCTAATTAACCTTGCTAGCCAAAGACCTGCACTGAGAGGGAATACTTCTCGTGCATCCAAACCTTAACCCAAACCTATGTCATTTGTGTCCACCATACCTACCTACTACATGGTATTTTCTGCCATTCCAAGTAAATACTTCATGTGCTACCTTTAAACAATTCAAAACTTAGTATCTCTTATTTGTGTCAATGTTTCATAGCTCATGAGGAAGTATGTGGTGTTTTATCTTTCAATCTTGTTGGGCAATTTCCACCAATGGACTAGTGGCTTCATCCGCTTATCCAATAATTTTGCAAAAAGAGCTGGCAATGGGATTCCCGAGTCCCAAATTAATTAAACTAAATAGACACTCCTCCATGGTATGTGATTGATGGACGGCACCCGAAGGATTCGGTTAGCCATGGATTGTGTAAGCAAAGGTTGGGGGGAGTGTCATCATCATCATAAAGCTAAAATAAAAAGGCACTCCTTCATGGTATGAGATTGTTGGCGGGCACCCGAGGATTCGGTTAGCCATGGTTTGTGAAAGAAAGGTTGGAAGGAGTGCCACACAAAATGAAAATAATATGGGAGCCGCTCTTAGGAGGTTGTCCGGCAAGGGGGTTAGAGTACCCGCTACCGAGTCGTTGACAACAACAAACACCTCTCAAAATGTTACTTTTATTATCTTTATATGATTTCAAAACTGAAAAAGCTCTAGCACATGATTTAATCCCTGCTTCCTCTCGCGAAGGGCCTGTCTTTTACTTTATGTTGAGTCGATAAACCTATTTCTCTCCATCTCAAGCAAGCATTTGAGTAGTTGTGATCAAACCATTATATTGTGATTTGCTACATCATGTCTTTTATTCTTCCTTGTTTAGTACAAGTTTTATCTGAATGAATATAGCTTTGCAAGTTATCAATGATTATGAAGAGACCATTATGATTGAGTATGCAAGTTGTGCCTTATAAATTTTAGTATGAGAGCGCTGCTCAATGAGATAAATATAATCTGTTAATTGTTCTCTGACCAAGAACGAAGTTTGCCATCACCAATGATGATTTCTTATGCACCTTTACTTGTGATTACCTTATACTTGTTTCAATATGAGTTATAAGAGATTGTTTACTATAATGTCCTGTGTGAATGAATATGATGCCTCTTGTCCGTATTTTATTTATCGACTCTTCACTCCATAAACATGTGGTCATGTCTATCGAGTTCAGTTTCGCTTGGGGACAAGCGAAGTCTAAGCTTGGGGGGAGTTGATACGTCCAAATTGCATCACTATTTTATATCATAAATTGCTGTTATTCATCGATATATTTCATATTGGGACACAATACTTATGTTATTTCATCTATTTTGCATGTTTCATCATTATTGGAGGATCGAACGCCGGAGCCAGGATTCTGCTGGAAAAAGCACCGTCAGAACGCAATATTTCGGAAGATCAACTCTGGAAGGAAATTATACCAAAAATCCTATTTTTCAAGATGACGAAGGAAGCCAGAAGGAGGGGCCAGGAGGAGCCGGGGTGGGCCCACACCCTAGGGCGGCGCGGCCCAGGCCCTGGCCGCGCCGCCACGTGGTGTGGAGGGCCCACGACCCCTTTCGCCTCCTTTTCTTCGCGAAAACCTTCGTCCCGAAGACCTAAGCCAGAAGGGGTACCTCGCGAAGAGTTACAGCCGCCTCTGCGGGGCGGAGAACACCAGAGAGAAAAGAGCTCTCCGGCGGGCAGGAATCCGCCGGGGAAATTCCCTCCGGGAGGGGAAATCGACGCCATCGTCACCGTCATCGAGCTGGACATCATCTCCATCACCATCATCATCATCTCCACCATCATCATCGCCATCTCCTCCGCAGCACCTCGTCACCGCCGTAGCAATTTGGGTTTGATCTTGATTGTTTGATAGGGGAAACTCTCCCGGTATCTATTCATACTTGTTGTTGATGCTATTGAGTGAAACCATTGAACCAAGTTCATGTTCAGATTGTTATTCATCATCATATCACCTCTGATCATGTTCCATATGATGTCTCGTGAGTAGTTCGTTTAGTTCTTGAGGACATGGGTGAAGTCTAAATGTTAGTAGTGAACTATGGTTGAGTAATATTCAATGGTGTGATATTTAAGTTGTGGTGTTATTCTTCTAGTGGTGTCATGTGAACGTCGACTACATGACACTTCACCATTTATGGGCCTAGGGGAATGCATCTTGTATTCGTTTGCTAATTGCGGGGTTGCCGGAGTGACGGAAACCTAAACCCCCGTTGGTATATCGATGCAGGAGGGATTGCAGGATCTCAGAGTTTAAGGCTGTGGTTAGATTTATTCTTAATTACTTTCTTGTAGTTGCGGATGCTTGCAAGGGGTATAATCACAAGTATGTATTTAGTCCTAGGAAGGGCGGTACATTAGCATAGGTTCACCCACACAACACTTATCATAACAATGAAGATTATTTAGCCGTATGTAGCGAAAGCACTAGACTAAAATCCCGTGTGTCCTCGAGAACGTTTGGTCATTATAAGTAAACAAACCGGCTTGTCCTTTGTGCTAAAAAGGATTGGGCCACTCGCTGCAATTATTTCTCTCGCATTTTACTTACTCGTATTTATTTCATCCGTTACATCAAAACCTCCCGAATACTTGTCCGTGAGCATTTACAGTGAAACCTTCATCGAAACTGCTTGTCAACACCTTCTGCTCCTCGTTGGGATCGACATTCTTACTTATCGAAGATACTACGATACACCCCCTATACTTGTGGGTCATCATACATTACGCACCATACTTAATGCAATTGTCTGTTGTTTACAACTTAATACTGGAAGGGGTTCGGATGATAACCTGAATGTGGACTTTTTAGGCATAGATGCATGCTGGATAGTGGTCTATGTACTTTGTCGTAATGCCCTGATTAAATCTCATAGTACTCATCATGATATATGTATGTGCATTGTTATGCCTTCTTTATTTGTCAATTGCCCAACTGTAATTTGTTCACCCAACATCTGCTATCTTATGGGAGAGACACCACTAGTGAACTGTGGACCCCGGTCCTATTCTTTACATCTGAAATACAATCTGCTGCAATTGTTTTTTACTGTTCTTCGCAAACAAACATCATCATCCACACGATACATCTAATCATTTGTTTACAGCAAGCCGGTGAGATTGACAACCTCGCTGTTACGTTGGGGCAAAGTTCTGTGATTGTGTTGTGCAGGTTCCACGTTGGCGCCGGAATCCCTGGTGTTGCGCCGCACTACACTCCTCCGTCATCAACCTTCAACGTGCTTTTTGGCTCCTCCTGGTTCGATAAACCTTGGTTTCTTTCTGAGGGAAAACTTGCTGCTGTGCGCATCACACCTTCCTCTTGGGGTTCCCAACGGACGTGTCAACTACACGCCATCACTCCCGACACCGCCTCAGCATTTGTCCTCCTCTGCTGTTGGCATATATGGAAACAGCGCAACGCAGCGGTTTTTCACGCCACGCCGCCGTCGACGCCGCTGCTCCTCAAAGTCTACCGCGACGATGCTTCCCTCTGGCGTGGGCGCTTCCCCACTGATTCTGGGGCCACCCTTGATGCCTGGCACGAAATCCTCCGTGGCCGGCCTATGTAACCCTTCCCCTACCCCCCGCTCTCTCTCCGCTGTCTTCCTGCTGTAAACTATCTGGGGTTTTAGCCCTTTTTTTCAATATATTCAGGTGGGGAACCTCTCCCCCCGGTGAAAATTCGAAAAAAATAATATTCGAACATTGAATATAAGTATTACCTTAATTTCTTGCATTTAAATCAATGAGCTAATGCACAGTTCTACAAGACCATAAAACGGAAATATAGACTGCCTAGCCGAATTTTAGCAAAATTTCAACGAAAATTGGCCAAAATATATTAGCTATCAAACTGAAAATCGGTCATAGTATCAGTGTCGGCGATAAATGAGCCGATATGCCAAAATTTTATAGGTTACCACCCGATTCACGATAAATCCGTATCTCGGCTGATTTTTTGAACAGTAATGATATGCAATTTGCTTTTTTGTTTTACTTTTGGATCTAGGAGCGGCTATGTGCATCCTAGTTATGCAGACGCCGGGTGTAATACTTAAACCATTTTAAATAATAAAGTGTCCATCATCGAAAAAATGAATTTGAAAAATATGGTGTTCATTTTTTAGTATGCATATGGAATTTTATCCTTATTATCTAGCCTACTACTCATTAGGGATTCTCTATCTTCAATAATGGGCAAGATAGTGAATACCGAATGTGATCTTAAGGAGGGAGACCGCGACCCGGCGGATTGGAACCTGGGTACGCGCGCACCCATTTACGAAAAGTTCAAAAAAATGCTATTTAAAAGTTTCCAAAAAATATGAAGTAAAATTTTGCATGTACATATTATGTTGATACTTACTCGTGTGAGTTTTCATGAAAAAATACCATTGTGTGTGGCCTGTATAAAAATGACAAAATGTCCAAATGAGAATAGTGAACAGGAATTTGTACTATTCACAGGAATAGGAATTTGCATTTTGTCATTTTTGTGTAGGTCACACACAATGGTATTTTTCCGTGAAAACACACATGAGTAAGTATCAACATAATATCTACATGCAAAAATTTACTTCACATTTTTTGAAAACTTTTAAATAAGTATTTTTCGAACTTTTCAGAATAGACAAGTGTCGCACCCAGTGCTCCATTCACCATTTTCGGGGAGACCGCCGCTAATTGCGGTGAGCATAATGGAATAGCATGGTGACAACGGGCATTCTCCGTATAAGTAATTCTATTTCGTGCCTGGGCACTGTGTGGTCTTATGCGGTGCTCCCCACTCACGAGCGTCTGATCACGATCGATCGGCTGTCCGGTGGAAACAATCGCGCAAACGTCCAAAAAAAAAGACGCCGACCTCAAAGTCAGGTCGTCCTCATCCCCTCTTCTCTCTCCATTCACATTCGCTTCCTCTCACGGCTCACGCCACCGTGTCGATCTCCCGGCTAAATCTGCCATATCGGCGGCGAGCGGGCCGCCAGCAAGCCGCGGGGGTGGTTCTTGTGGTGGGTGGGCGCGGACAATGGTGGATCGAGGCGGGGGTCTGGGGGTGCCGCCGTGCCGCCGGCGGCTCGCCGCGGCCGCGTCCACGAGATCGGAGGGATCTGGGCCTAGCGTCACCAACATCAGCGAGCTCCCACTCACCGGAGCGCTCATCGCGCTGGCAGTGCTGTCCTACTCCTGCGCCGGAGCTGTGGAGAGAAGATCGACGGCGCTCCCAAGATGGTGTGCTCATCTACGGATTTTGAGACCTGGTGAGTGTTTTCTCCAAGCAGGTGCTGCCTGATTCACACCCCAACTTTTGTGACCTGGTGAGTATAAGTTTTAGGAGGCACGGTGGTGCTCATGGCCTCATGGGGGCTCAGTTCATGTCCACAAGTCATATTACCCATCCACAGCTCACGGTGGTGCTCACGCTGCACAACTTTTAGAATGGGGGCCAGTAGATTTTCCATGTAGTTTTGACTCAATAGGTACATGTATGTTACCCATCCACAGTATATAGGATGTATGTTCTGATGTGGATATACATAGCAGGTTTTGTTCACAATATGTTGCCCTCCTTTGTGCTATAGTAGGCAGTAGTGTTTGCATGTAGAGGTTTTTGATCTGTTATTACATGTAATTGACCCATCCAGCGTATATATTGGATGTATTTAATTAAGTTTCCATGTATTTTTGGCATATTTGTTACATGCAGTTCACTCAATTGTTCACAATAAGTTGTGTTTCTCTGTGCTACAATACTCACTAATGTTTTGCATGTATTTTTTGGCTCAATTGTTACATGCACGCTTCCCAATCACAGTATATAGGATGTATTTTTTTTTAATTGATGTGGTGTCACAATAGACAGTAGTGGTTCCATGTAGATTTGGCTCAATAGTTACATGTAATTGACCCAAGCAGTCTTTATTTGATGGAAAACTCTTTGGAACAGCCGGGGGATCGCATATGTTCTGTCCTCCACCTTCTCTTTACGCCACGTGTACCCGTCGTGGCTCTTTCCACATGCTTTCTATCCCTTTTCTTCTTCACCCGCACAGGCTATCGCACAGAGTTGGTATCGGATCTCGCCGCGACGGATCTCTCAAACAGCGGCAGCCTTCATGGAACCCCCCCCCCCCCACCAGCGTGGGCCTCCCTATCCGCCGCGTGCTCCGCTCCTTGCCTCGCCACCAGTGCCTCGCGGCGGCGCTCTGCCATTGGGCTCCTACAACGACGGGGTTGACACCAATGCGGGCAGCAAGGTTGAGGCTTCCATAGACGCCTGAGGAGTCGGGCTGCCCCGCCGCTGATGCTGGGGACGGCGGGAGTTGCCAGGCGTGATGTTGCGACCGGCGTTTGTTGGATCTACGAGAGATAGGAGCCGATGCTGCCAACGGCGTCATCTTCTGCTACAATGGGCGGCGTCGTTTACCAGAGCTGCGCGGGGGAGCCGATGCTGCAAGCGGTGACGGCGTCTGCTACAGAAGACGGCAGGCTCTGCTACAATAGGCATTGGTGTCTGCTACAAAGGTCAGCTTCTTCTACAAGCGGGGTGTTGGTGTCTGCTATGTGTGGCGTTGGTGTTTGCTACAATAGGCGGCGACTACTGCTACTACAAGGGTGGCCACGGTGCTAAAGGGGCAGAGCGACGGTTGCTGCGAACGCCGGAGGCGGAGCGATTTGTTACAAGCGGCGGCAGTTGCTGCGAACACCAGCGGCGGTTGCTACAAACCGAGCGCCACCATGCTGCATGGAGGCCGGCGAACCCGGTGGTGGTGCTGCCACAGGCTAGCTGCGAGGGGCGGCGGGGCTGCCAGCACGGGCCGCGGGGATGCAAGCCCGACTCAACATTGCTGGCGTTGGCTGTGCGTGAGTGTCGGGAGGAGAGGAGAATTTTTCTCTCTATTGGTTTTTTTTTCGTGCAGGAGCGTTGACCCGACCGAATCATATGGTTGCTATTGTTCGTATCGAACGGCTGGCGACCTGGAGGATCGGGGTTTTGATCCCCCGGAGGACACTCAGTACGCCCCTTATTTGATGTAGTATTTTATTAAATGATGGACACATAGCAGGTTTATGTTTATCTCATACGTACATAATTAAATGGTGAATTGCTAGTTGGATGTATTTTTTGATGCTAAAATTGTGCCAAGCATGTAGTAATCCCGTATTAGATGTACTTCTTGTACACACAGTATCCAGGGTTTTTTCTTATATGAATAAGTTAAATGGATGTCACATATCCGATTCGTTAATACTGTGTACTATTGCAAACATAGGATGTAGGATTTTGTCAGCTGATGATTTTTGATTTGATGAGCTTGTAAATTTAGGGTGTGATTTTTGAAAATTATGATATGTAAAGTATGTTTCGAAGTTGTTCTTAAATATACATTATGGTCATCAAGTTTTGTGTATGTATGTAACAAACGTGTGAAATTAGTAATAAGTTATGTAATTTTGTACATACAGGATGTAGTATCTTTCATCTGAAGTTTCTTGGGTCATTTTCATCAAACCTTTGTTTTGGCAAGTATGATCATTTTCATGTAGCTTGAGACATATATGTCCATGTTTACTAAATCACTAATATTTACAGGGAAGACTGAAAACTGCATGTAACTGTGTGTTTTTGCTCAATTTTGTTACAGTTCACTTTTAAGGAATCTCCCTGGTTACAACCTAACAATGGTGTTGACTGCAACAAGTATCCTGGTGAAGCTCACTGTGTACGCAGAAGGTTTAGATGATCTTTGCTTTAAATGTACATTGTAGTTGTGTCTGAACATGCCTACTTTTCTGCATCTTTCTTTAGCTGGAGGTGATGCTAGTACATCTGTACATGGATTTGTATGTTCTTTTTCATGCGTGGTTTTATGTCACTACTTTATGCAAGGTAAGATTAGTTACATGCAGATGTTGTCACATGGTTATATTAACCATGAAATTGGTCGTAATATCCATCCTTTTATGCCTGTCCCCTGATATTTTTATTACACGAAATTGGTCATAAAAGGACTATGATGCGTACTTGTGATTTTTTTTCCTGTCCTTTTCCAAACCACATGCGCGGATTACAGTAATATTTTTATGTGATGAGCTAGCAACGGAACTGTGTTGCATCTTTTCCACCTCACGGAATACCCGTGGTCTGGGCGCCTGGTGCCAGGAAGGACGGGACGGGGACCAGGGGACCAGAACTTTCCTTGTTTGGTAAGGCACCGGAATGGACAACATTTTCTTTCTACTTTTGGGAGGGGCACCGTGGAAAACTACCCAGTGCCTGGGCACTGTGTAGCCATGCCCTATAAGTAAGGTGTTGTTCCGGGAGATACTCACACAGCTTTAGTTATATTAGTCTCAGCCACTACGCTTCCAAACCTAGTTCCGTTCTTTGAACCCTTGCCATGAGAGCCCTCCATTTTCCGCTACCCATGCGCCGCTATCACAACAAAGACTTCAAAGATTCATGGAGACTCATAAATAACTCTAATAGTCTTATTGCAATTGGAATAACCTAAACTTTGCACCATGCACAACCGAGCCGCACATGCAAATTATGTACTCCGTATTTTCTTCCTGCCATATGACATAATCTGCTAGCAATTAGGGTACCGAAATGCATTGTCCCCTGTTAAGGCAGTTTTGTTAGCAGCTTAAACATAAGATGCTCCTTCATCAGCTTTTCCTACAAGCCATTGGTCTTATTATTTGAAACTTTTAAATTAGATATCAGATAACTAATTCATAAGCCCTGGATAATAAACCTAGTTATTTATGGGAGAAGCTAGGAAGGGGCAGCTTATCTTTTAAGCTGCCAAAAGAACTAGGCATAAACTGTAAATAGTATTGCAAAAAAAAACTGTAAATAAAAACCAAATTTGCTAACATGAGCTGAGCGGCTGCCCCTATAAAAGCACGTGATGATGGATATCCCCATGAAAGCCACACGTGCCAGGAGCCGATCGAGCTCACACCTTCCAACAGATCCATTGTTCCAAGAAGTCACATATGATGATGCATGGCCCCATGGAAGGTATATGCCGACGGCTATGCCCTCGGCATAGAGGACCGCGTGACGACTGCCAGTATCTCGCAAGTGCTGGATATGCCAATGGTCTGGCCATCGGCATAGTCTCTGATGCTATCAAAATGTCATTTATTTTTGTCGATGGTGACAACGGTTTGCTCAGAGCCGCAGCATACAGAGGTATGCCGACAGCCACGTGATATGTGACGATGGAGGAGATGTTAGCGGCCCTATGCCGAGGGTCACCATTGGCATAACCATATGATGGGGGCTTTTGCCTGTATGCCAAGTGTTTGGGGTTTTTTCCTATATGGATCATTGGATAGAAGAAATTGCGAGTTCCCAAGGACTCGGCGAAAAGTTGTGAATCAATTAATCCAGGTGTGTTCTTGGAGTTCTAAGAGCATCTCCAGCCGCATTTCCAACCCAAACTAAAAAATCCAGCTGATAATGATAGCTCTGTTGGTTCTTTGCTAGGGTTGGGGAGAGAGGCGCTAGGGTTTATGTGTGTGAGGGACGATGCGAGAGCGCCCCTTTTTATAGGTCGGAGGGAGGCGGGGGAGCGGTGGCGCTCATTAACGCCGGCACGAAGAGCTAGGCGCGACGAGACGCATCGTTGCGCCTCTGCGGAACTGCACCGTCGCTGCACGCCAGTAACTTCTGTCGCGAGGTAGGCGACGGTTAGGTTAAACATGAATGTGCCAATGACGTGTCGGGCCCGCCACTCCCCGCCTCGCTTCTCGCTGTGTCCGGCGTGCCCGGAGCGTCCCCTGTGGACCGGGAACGGCCTCGGGACGCCGAACACCGTATTGGGCCGCGCCGGGCGGAAGGAGACATTGGAGCGCGCGGCTGGAAATCAAAAAATGTCCGGCGCGCCCCAAAAACCTTTGGGGGTCGCTTTGCGGGACGCGGCCAATTGTTAGCTCATATTTTCTAGAATTTTGGGAGTATATTTTAGACATGTACTAACTCTTAAGTTGGCCAGTTCCTTTCAAGGGGATCCAATTGTCTCTGGACCCCTCTAGTAGTAATAAGACTAGTTATAATGGGAGTATTAGAGGTACTATCATGTATGTCATGTAGTCAAAAAAATTATGTGGCAGATCAATTAATAAGAAGAGAGGTGAGACTAGTATATCATAGGTAGATACCGTATCATAGCATGTAAAACTAAAAATTATAGTAGCAAACACATCATCTACACATATTTACATTGAGATCCTATAAAAACATTAAAGATGATAGAACTATGATACCAATTCATGATACTATACATTATAAGCGTTCTATCATAAACTAGTATCATATGTATATGATACTAGTCTATGATACTTCCCATTGTGACTAGTCTAACATCATGCAATATAAACTTTTTAATTAGCTTCGTACGCTGTGTTAACCGAGCCGCACATGCACACGCAAGTCTGTAGTCCTTTCTTTTCCGCACGAGTATATATGGTTATCTGTAGCAACGGAAGTATCGGATCGCTGTCTCCTAAATAAATAACCAGTTTGCTGACATCTCACGGTATGATTGCTGCACCCCCATGGAGCTCTCACAGCGCTTTGGATTTTCGGCCGTCCGATCGAGCTGACGTGGCGCGATCTCGGCCGTCGTTCCGTTCAGGGCGCTGAGGTCCTCCCACAGACCCACTTTTTATCCATGGGTCGTGGAAAGCCCGCCTGGCCCGGTCGTGCGAGGAGAAACGAGCGCCCCAGCCACACCCACGCCCGCGCCGCTTCGTTCTCCCTCTTCCTCGTGAGAGGCGGCGGCTGCTGCGCCTCCTCCCCAATCCCTCGCCCGGCGGCGCCGCTCCGCCTCCCTTGCCGCCCGCCGCTCCGCGCCCCGCTCCGCGCCCGTCCTCCGCGCCCGCCTGGTCGCCCGCCGCCGCCTCCAGCCGCCGCCTCGCCATCCTCCCCTTCCTCTCCCCTCGCGCTCGCATCCCCGCCGCCGCACGCCTCTCTCCCTCTCCTTCTCTCCCCGCACCGCCGGTTGAGAGCGGGAGCGGCGCTGCCGCAAGTGGAACACGTCGCGAGCGCCGAGGAGAGGCGCCGCCGGTGGAGCCGCCGCAAGTGGAGCGCGGGGAGAGGCACCGCCGGTGGAGTGCGTCGCGGGCGTGGGAGCGGCGCCGCCGGTGGAGCTCGTCGCGGGCGCGGGAGCGGCGACGCTGGTAGAGCGTGCTGCGAGCGCGTGGGGGTGGCATGGGCCGCCAACGCGGGCAAGGGGTGGCGCGGTCGGCCTCCGCCGCCGCCCCTCTCCACCTCGTCGTGGTCCCAAGCTCTTCGTCCCATGGCTAGATGGAAGGTCTCAAGACCCAGGTGAGCTTCTTCTCCTTCTGATTTTGTGGATCCGCTATCTGGCTTGATTGGATTGGGATCTGGGCCGTGAGGGATTGTTTTATTTGTTGTTTTACCTAGATTTGGTGACGGGAGTTGAGAAATCTGAGGATCTCATCTTTCTGCTGATATGCTTGAGAGCAAATGAATTCATCTGACTGTGATACTTCCGTATGAACAACATCCACTGATATTTCATATTCTCAAGGAATATAAATTCTCACTAAATATTTGTTGAATTTTATTGGGTGGAAGGTTACTGTTGTTTGGACCATGGCATCACAGATTGCGGACTCTGATCTTGCTGCCAATTAATGGCCATGAGTTTGAGGTAAAATCCTTCTTTGCATTTCCTAATATATAAGGTCTTACGGCTAATACATTCACTTATCGATCTCTGGTAGTTTTTGTAATGACACGTCCTTATTGATATTTCAGGCCATGGTCTACTTTTGAGTATGATTAATTCTAAAAAGGATATCTTTGGTACGTTGTCACTTTAATTTTCTCCAAAAGGTATTCACTCAATCCCATAACATTGGATATTAGATGCGCTGTCTAGAATAAAAAAATATATAACCATGTATTGAATATGTGCATCCTTTTCTCCTATTTATATGCATATACTACTGCGTATAGCACAAGGTTCTTGTGGAAATCCATTTTGTAGTTAAGCTTACTGGTTGTCTAAAAGCTAGAAAATTCTAACAATTTTAAAGCATATATATAGCGGCACACGTCCTTAAATTATGTTCCTCGGTCTGTGTGTATATCATTTGTATGTGCTTATTCACAGCTCGTGTTGTAGATAGATTGGTTCAGAGATTTATGCAAGATTATAAACTGCCATACTGCTTAGCAAAACATGGTATGAACTAATAATTTTATTATATAATGGATCCTCTTCGTCTTTGTAAGCATAGATTCGACTGTGAAAAAGAAGTCACAATTGTTGTTTCGTGTTAACCTTATATGAAAGGACTTTCTTGATTGGAAACACCGTTTAGGAGCATTACGTCGCTCAGGCTCTCTCTCTGTCTATCTATCTCTGTTCTGATATCTTTTCTTCATGCAGCTTGTTGGACTCGGTGGTTATGTGCAATGGATGAACTTTTTGTGCAATCTACATTTATGGTAAGAAGTGCCCGCAGGATGGATTTACCACTTGTGGAGGCTTCCTTTTTAGATGGATTTACCATTAGTGGAGGCTTCCTTTTTAGATGGATTTACCACTTGTTGAATGCTGTTTATTTCTGTAGGTTAATAGGAGCTATATGAAAAGTAGATCTTACATTTTTTCGTTGTAAAATTAAATTTATGATGATGAATCAGTTGTGCTTACAGGTATTCAATTGCGTATGATTTCCCTATTGCACCGAGCTAAGGCGGATCACGCCAGCGTTGCGTCGGTGAGTCTTTTGCTGCTGCTCCTGTTCCTACTCAAAGTTTTGTGTTTTTCTTGATGGATGTTGGTGGTGGAGTGCAGGGAAGAAAACATCGGCGTTCGGCGTGCTGTCTCCAGATATCGGTCTTGCCCATCAAGAGTAGGTTTGTTCTGCTGATCAAGAGCGTGGTGAGCAAGGCATTAAGGATGCCAGCAAATTGTCTCTGAGTAAATTATTGGTGAAGTTTGTGGTAGTCGGCCATGTCCTGGCAGCACATGGGGACAAAGTATCGGCATCGGTGGTCTCGCCGGCTCCACATTGTCCTAGGTATGCTTGATTCAACCTGAACTTTTATTTTTATTATTTCAGCAACCGTCCGAAAATCTTCGGCTGTTGTGGTTTGCAAAATTTAATCTCAGTATCTTCCTATTTTTGTTTATGCAGAATTATTGGTGGAAGAAGCATCAATTTGTCCGAGCTTGACGCCGGATCTTTATTTGCTATGTCCATGCGCAGGCCACCTCTCTCGCTGCTGGTTTGCTGCCGCACTCCGTCTCTCCTCTCCTCGGTGCTCAACCCGAGGAGCGTGGGACATTGTTGCACGCCCCTTTTCCGTCCTCTGGCTGAGGTACAAGCGCAGGCGGGTCTAGCAGATGACGGCCAGGTTCTGGCTGATTGTGGGGGTGGTTGTTCTGTGGGGGTCTTTGTTCTCAGCGACAGGGAGAGGAACACCAACCTGAACGCTACAAGTTTTGATCATGGTTGAGGTGAGTTTCCAGTCAATTGGCTTCTCGGTTTCATTAGCTGATTTTGTCATGTTTCGCATTCCATCAAGGACGCATCGTATCTTGCATATGTTTGATGTTTAACCATACAATCTTACTGTTGTAAGGGCCTCTCTGTCCGTGGTCACCGGGAGAGTCATCTCCCTGGTTGTGCTCTTGCCTCAAATCGACCAGCGGATGTTAGACACAGTTTCCTGTGTTGGATCTGACAAGGAGGTGCCAACTCTCTCACCGTGTCTTTCTAACTCTAATAGATGCATCTCAATTTATAGTCCAGAAATTGATTTGTTTTTCTTGTGTGATGAGTAGGTTTGGATTGGCTCTCCTATCTTCTGCATCTCCATTTATTTTCGGAAATTGATATGGGTTATCCTTATGTAATGAAACAATTTAGATTAAACATAAACTAAGGTAACTCTATTTTCACTACATCCTACCATTTGACCAAATGTATGCTTGCTCAAAATGTTCTCATTCAGATGCATGTCCGCTTCCCTTTCTCATTTTTTGTCTTATACTGTTTTGGTCTTTTGGTTGAGCAGAGATAGATACAGACCAAAGTTAAGTTGTTTGCTTGAGTAAATTAGGCAGCGGCATGGCCTCCGCCTCCTTATAGTGAGACACTCGTGAAATGGAAGGTATAAGTATCTCGCTAAATCTTTTATAGTGGATCCCTTTATATGTTATGTATCAACAATGTTTCCTTTTGGCAAGGTTAATAATAATTATGTGCCCCGACAAAACTGATTCATCCTCAGTTGTCTGTGCTTCAAGTCTTCTTTGAAAAATGCAAAATTCATGTGACTGGTGGTGGATTGTGTGTTTAGGTTATATTGTGTAAAATGTAAAAATTGCAAAATCTAACGTGTGTTTAGGTTAGACTATGCTAATTCAATCATATTGGTATTCTCTGGTGTTTCGCTATGGCGGCTTGCGCCCCTTCATATTGTTGGGGCCAATGCGAATTGCATATGGTCATACTGCAATTAGTGTTGCAATCTACTTTTATTTTTGGCTTTTCACACTTCCTCACAATTTTGTGACCATCGGACATTGCATATGGTGGCACTGCAATCAATTATGCAGTCCACTTTATTCATGCCATTACTGTAGGTGCGTTATCAAACCGATGGAGTTGTGTTTAGACACCTTTGTTCTCTTTACGATGAGCCTATGGTACATAGATCCTGTGAACCTGGATCTTGATTGCCTTTGTTTTTGATGTTGCTAACATCAAATTCATCAGTGTGAAGTAGGCATGTAAATTTCCCCTTATGCTATATCTTTATCTGCATACATATTTCTGCATTGGTAACTTTGCTTTAGCTGAAAAAAGGCTAGCAAAGTATATTCCATTCCGTTGAGAAGAAGAGAGCATATTGTTACTGTTTTACTTGTATGACTAAGCCTGGGCAACAGAGAACAACACGGACCCCTGCAACAGTTCTATTGTTTGCCATCGAACTTTATACTCTACAGTTTACACAATTTATTTCTCCTTCATCTGACCATTTATAGTAGATAAGGTTCCTACTGATGCATTACATATTTGCTAATGCGGACTTGCTACCCTTGGAATGCTGCAGAAACAAGCACACAAGGATTGCTACTGTGTTCTCTATACAATCAATACTGATTGCTGATTTCTTTCTTGATGAGATGAGCAACTCACTTGGTTCATCAAAACTGATTTTGAGGTTTCCAGGTTGTATGTACCAAAGAAGACAAGAAGCCGTTTTGGACACTATCCTGACCCTTGGTTCTCTGCAGCGTCAACAATTTTGCAAGAAAGTATGTGTTTCTAGGGTCCTGAAAGATTATTGCTTCCCTTCTACTCATGGAAATTGTTGGTTGCTCTTTGTCCCTTTCTTGCGAAACTCATACCAGCTTATTTTTTAGATATCAAAGTTGTTGGTAGTAGATAATTAATGTCACCCTTCTGCTGCTAAATGCTTTTTGTATTTTTAGGAAGCATAAGTGATGTTCTTATGATTTCCTATTTTATATCCTGGCAATGACATCGGAAGTTGGTTCATAATGGTGTTATTCGTCAATTTATAGACCCTTCTATATTTTCAATAAAGGTTGTATAGAGATTCATGGCTAGCTGCATAAGCATAATTCAGTAAGAATTTATCTATTTTCCCTGGAACACTATTGTCCAAGCATATACATGTATTTTCTGATTCTAACAAAGATGCATGCTGATCTCTGAAAAGTACAAGTATGTATCTTTAATCTTAGAACTGTTGCTGTGTAGCTTGAGTAGTAGGTTGATTTAGGTTTGTACTTCTTTGTAACTGAAACTAATTTACATCTCGCATCTTATTAAGTTTGGCCAACTGCCATTTCTTTGATTATATTGTAACCCCTGATTTGCCACCCTCCTTTGTAAAAATGGACTTTACCAACGTGTGAATATCCACAGATATGTCTACGAAAATTGGAGTATGTGGTTCAGATTTAGTAAGTTCCTTGAATGAAACCTCTTGCCTCACTAAAAGGTCTGATGTGCTACATGAATAATGTGAAATGAAGTCATATATCCGCTGGAATAAAATAGGTGTACCTGTTTTTTGTTTGTTTTTTTAGTACCATTTCACTTCAGTTAGCTGAAAGACAATACGATGAGCAAACTTTCTACCATTTGATTTTGTACTTTATCGTGTCAATGAGGTGACCGAGCCAACACACTCAGGTTCTTTGTACTTTGTTATTTACTCAGTTTTTTAATGTAGTCAAGTTCTCACATGTCATAAAGGCTGAAGGAAACACCGTCATTTGAAAAGCTTTGAAACCATGCTACAAGTATTAAAGGCTTTCTTAGATTGATGGTTTAAGTTAACTTTATTTAGTTATTTAGGACCAACTGCGATATTCAGAATGTATCCTGAAATGTTATACTTCCATTGATTTGTGGTGCTTTTGTGCCTGCTATACTATCCTACGGAGTACTATTTATCTTTTATTGCATCTATTATACCTCTAGATCGATTATAGTTCTAACAGTGGCTGCTCTCGAGTTATGTGGAAATTTTGCTGAGTTTCACTTGTTTTCCTACTATTTACATTTTTTTGGCAAGTTTGTTCCAAAGTGGTTTTTCTCAGTTATGTTGTTGTTGGATTTATATATTTCCTTTGGTTATTTGTATTGAGCACTTCTATTTTCAATGTTTAGAAAAAAGATTGAACATCTTTGGCCTACATCTTCTTCTATTTCCTCATTGACCCTGTGGCTCGGAGTTGTTGTCTTGAGCCGATTGAGAATGAGGATGAGCTATTGCTAAACTTAGAATCAAGATCATCTCCCTAAATATCGTTGTGCACTCCTTAAGTACCAGTAGGGTTGCTTATAGGCCACTTGACTCGGCTATTTTATATCTTATATGACACACCATGTGTTATCACCCCTGTTTAAGAAGTTTTCTTTGTTGTTTCTACAAAAGGCCAAGGTCCACACTTATTTTTTAATAGTGTTATTATACAAAATATAAACACATGCTAGAGCCACGGGTGCATGCACACCTCTAAATCTCAGTTCAAACTTGGGTCTTGACGCTGTGATCATCCATTTGGTAACAACTAATTTTCTTTACCTTTTGGATATAATCGGCTAATTAAGCTAAATTAACGGGGTCGTGCGTCAAGGCGCACATCTAAAGCGCACATCTAAATCTAGTGAATGTTGAACTGCTGCCCCCTATGAAAGCACATGATGCATGCCCCCACGAGAAATCGCGTGATGATGCATGCCCCCATGAAAGCCGCACGTGCCACGAGCCGATCGAGCTCACACCTTCCAACAGATCCTTTCTTCATCGCTTCTCGTCCCACACCTGGACTAGCTTGACGTCCTCCAGCCGTCCGTGCGCATGGGATTCGAGCACCGACGCTTCGCCAATCTAGTTAGGAGAGCCCATCTCGCCACGCGAATCACGAGTTTTATCGACTGTCCACCAAGGTACAGGCAAATCCCGAGTTGAGCTGCCCGATTCCTAGTATCGCCCGCCTCTCTAGCGTGCCTGGATTATTTCAGCCCTTATTTTGTGGATCTCGCCGGACTCCCTTTCTATTTTCCTAGTTCGTCTCCATTGCTGCGTCTCGTCGAGAGTTTGAGGAGGATGTTGTTTTTGGAGCGTGTCTATTCACAGTGGTGATCTCCCAATACGTCTCCAAACAGCTATTTTAAACGAAATAAAATTACAAATTGAAAACGATCGTCGCATTCAAAAGGAGTACTTCATAGTGCTTGTCATAGTCGTCGTGTTCAATACTCCCTCCATTCCTTTCTATAGTGCCTATAGATTTTTGGTATTTGTTTTAGAATATAAGGTTGTAGCTTGGCTTTTCACTAGTAGGAAAACCCTTATAGGCGAAGCTTAGTTCTGTGGCGCACCGTTTTTGGTGCGCCACAGAAACTTATTTTGTGGCGCACGAAGCTCGGTGCGCCACAGAAATAGCTTAATTTTGTGGCGCACTACTAAACCGTGCGCCACAAAAATTTGGTGGGCCCCACACCCTGTCACCCCCAATCATTGGTTTTACAATTTCTATGGCGCACAAACCTCGGTGCGCCACGAAATTACTTCTTCTGTGGCGCACGGCAACAGTGCGCCACAAAAATAAGGTATTCACGTAGCGCATCGTATTGTGTGCGCTACGTAAATAAGTTATTATGTGGCGCACTGCGCTCGGTGCGCCACGTAAATAAGCTATTCTCGTGGCGCAACTGTGGTTGGTGCGCCACAGAATTAGCGAACCAGATCTACAAAAGTGAGCAACCTCCCACCTACCACACTACACAAGCCATTCTTCTTCCTCCATCTAGCTCGTCCCCCTTCTCTCTCATACCATTTTGACTCCACTTTTCACTTGCTTGGGTATTTATTACACTTACTTTGGTTGATACTTAATTGGAGTTGAGGAGAAGGCTCTCCATACTCTCTCCTCCTCTCGAAGTCATCGATCGCGGTCTCGTCTCGGTATCGAATCTAGAAGGTGAGTAGTTGGAGGAGACATACATATGCTTGGAGGAGACATGCATATGCTTGTAGATCTTGTGTGGCCGTCGTGTGTATGGATGCTTGTTGCAGGTGAAGCGCTTGTGTGTGTGCCGGTGTGGTGCATGGATGTTTGCCGAAATGTTGATTCATTTCCGTTTCGGCAAGTTTTGCACTACCCATATGTCCTACTTTGAGGAGAGGTCATGCCGAATTTTTCCACTCCATGTAATACCTTGAGGAGAGGTACGGCCCATGCATGTGTGTGCATTTGGTGCGGTTCTAATTTCCTGTTCTATGTATACCATTTGCAGTGCAAGCATGGTCCTCTCGATGAGTTCCGCTCGAATCTCTAGATACAAGATAGACGCGAAGGAGGACATGATTCGGAACAATAGGCGCCAGATAAGATGTCCGTGTCGATCATGCAAGCCGGAGCGCTGGATCAACCCCGATTCCGGACAACCGGAGGAGCACCTGCCGAGGCGCGGTTTCATGCAAGACAACCAGGCGCGGCCGGCCCCATCAAATGGTGCGCATGAAGACCATGTCGAGCGAGACGACTATCATCATGAAGAAGACTATCATCATGCCGACGGGGACTATCATCATGAAGAAGAAGTCGACGGAGAAGATCATCATGAAGAAGAAGATGCCGGCGGAGAACATCATCATGATGAAGAAGAAGATTCCGGCGCGACCACGCTAATTTCGGCCTTGCGGGACTCTCATGTTCAAGATCTGCTCCTCCAGGAGACGAGCAACGATAGAGTTGCAGCTAGAGAGAGAGCCAAGCTGTCGCAAATGGAGAAAGACGGGATGACTCCGATCTTTCCTGGGTGTCGTCCGCAGGATACGCGCTTGCATGTAAGGCTTGATTACCTGCAGATGAAGACGCAGAACAAGTGGACCGATTCCAGCTTCAACAAGAGCTTAAAATTCTGGCACGATCGTCTCCCGGAGGGGAACACATTGCCAAGTAGTACCGAGGAGGCCAAGAAAGTCGTGTGTCCCCTTGACCTACCGCACGAAAAATACCACGCCTGCATTAATGATTGTGTGATTTATAGGTGCGAGTACAAGGACAGAACCACATGTCCGGTGTGTGGCCACGGACGGTACAAGGTTGGGAACAAGAAGGTACCTCGAAAGGTGGTATGGTACTTTCCTATCACTCCCCGTCCGCAGCGGTATTTCGTGGACCCTAAGGAAGCAAAGCTCATGCAATGGCACGAGGAAAGGCGAAGCCCGAAGAAGATCCGGAGATGGGCTATATGCTGACACACCCTTCGACGCCGGGACGGTGGCAAACATTGGACATCGCCTTCCCTAGGTTCGGGGCGACGCAAGGAACATCAGGCTGGGTATGAGCACCGATGGACTCAATCCGTTCGGCAACCAGAGTAGCACGCATAGCACCCGGCTCTGTGTTTGTATGGCCTTACAACCTACCCCCGTGGCTGTGCACCAAGCAAAGGTACATACACCTGAGTATTCTCATTCGGGGGCCGAAACAACCAGGTGTCGACATGCATTTGTATCTCGGGCTGCTGAAAGAGGAGTTAGACACGTTGTGGAAGACGCCACCCCGTACGTGGGACGCCTACACTAGAACTTATTTCGATATGAGAGCCGCGTTGATCACGACGGTCACGGACTATCCCGGTTACGCATATGTATCCGCCGGTGTGGGCCACGGATTCAACGGCCGTGTGAAGTGCATGGACGATACCCCGCATCTACAACTACCAAGGGATCCCGGGTCCTCGAAAACCGTCTACCCAGGTGCTCGAAGGTGGCTTCGCTTGGATCACCCGTGGAGAAAACGCGGTGATCTGTTCAATGGTAAAGATGAGCCCGATGGACCCCCACGCCCGAGGAGGGCGCAGAAATCGATGATCTTCCGAAAAATTGGAAGGAGTGCCCAGCGCCGGGAAAGAAGCGACCGAAGCCGAGCCGCTGCTCGGTGTATGGAAAGCGAGGTCTGTTTTCCACGACTTGGAGCATCGGAAGGTCCTCCACACGCCCCACAGCCTCGATGTCATGCACATTACGAAGAACGTTACCGAGAGTCCGCTTGGCACTCTTTGCAACTCGGAGAAGTCCAAGGATGGACCGAAAGCAAGATACGATCTTAAACATTTTGGCATCGGGAAAGATCTTCAAGCCCCCGATATCGACGATGATGATGATGATGATGATGATGATGATCGGACGGAAGGGACTCAACGTCTCCGTAAAAGGGCTAAGAAGAACGCGGTGCAGCTTCCCGCTGCTCGCTTCACAACGAGTCCGGAGGAGCTCGAGCGTTTTTCAGGTGCCTCCTAGGAGTGAAAGTTCCTCACGGTTACTCGGGGAATATAAGCAGATATCTGGACGTAGCGAAGAAGAGGTTCACCGGGATGAAGTCTCACGATTGCCACGTGCTAATGACGCAGATACTTCCCGTTGCGATCCGAGGCATAATGGACGAGCACGTCCGTGATACGCTGTTTGGCCTATGCAACTTTTTTGACGTTATCACCGGGAAGTCGATCGGCGTGAGGCAGCTCAAGATGCTACAGGATGAGATCGTGGTGATACTATGTGAGCTCGAGATTTACTTCCCGCCCGCATTCACGTGATATATGCGTCCATCTCCTTCTCCATGTCGTTGAAGACATCAAGCAGCTCGGCCCAACGTTCCTCCACAACATGATGCCTTTCGAAAGGCGGAACGGTGTCATGAAAGGATACGTTCGCAATAGGGCCCGTCCGGACGCAAGCATGGCCAAGGGGTTTCTAACCTACGAGTGCATCTCCTTCCGCGGAATTATCTAAGCACCGAGGACGACGAGGATCATGTTGGTCTACCACCCGGGACGCACCTCGGGAGGCTCGCCGGAGTCGGTCACCGCGAGGGCTACCGCTCGGTCCATGTCGGCATTGAAAATCGACGCGACGACTTTGACGGGGCTCACCGGGTCGCGCTACAACACTTAAAACTGACCGAACCTTTCGTGCAAGAGCACAAAAGCATGGTCGAGCAGAATTACATCGATATGGGCCGGCCGAGGAAGATGGGAGACGTAACCAAAAGCACAACTCCAGCTTCACGCGTTGGTTCAAGCAAACTCAACTGGTTGAAGCACGGAGAAATACGCCTTCTACCGAAGATGAAAAACTCATATACACCTTATCACAGGGGACCCGCGCATAACGTAAGGACCTATCGAGGGTACGACATCAACGGTTACAGATTCTACACCGAGGAAAAGGACAGAAATAGTGAAAATCAAAACTCGGGAGTAACTATGCTGTCATACGCCGATGACGAGACTAATGTCAAGGAAAGATTTTTTGGAAGGATCGAGGAGATATGGGAGCTCAATTACCGTGGAGAGACGGTGCCAATGTTTCGTGTGAGATGGGCCAAGAAGGTCGAAAAAGAAGGCCGATATTTCACAACCATGGTTATACCCGATGCAAAATCGAAGAACGCATCCGCGAAAAATGAGCCATGGGTACTCGGTAGCCAAGTTGACCAATGCTTCTTCATCACCGATCCGTCGAGGCCTAGCCGTGTTGTCGTGAGGAGGGGCAAGAGGAGCATCATAGGAATGCAAGGAGACGCCAACGAGGAAGACTTGGACAAGAACGGTGACCCGAAGATGGAGGAGGAATTCGACAGGCACTTCGACATGCCTACTACTAGTAAAGTAAGAAGGAAGACCTCCCTACCCTCTAAAGGTTGTCCATTCACGCGAAGAAATCTCAAGGTGGCCGGTATAAAGTATTCAACCGCCAACAACCGAAAGGGCAAGAAGATTGCGAAGAGACGCTAGCTAGAGCTCGGAGCCGGGATGAAGAAGATCTTTTTTTGGTCTACACATGTGTGTGAGTGTGTGTTAGACAAGTACATGCATGTGTGTGTGAGAGAAACACGAACGTACATGTTTGTATGAGACAAGTAATTTATAATACTCTACTAATTACTAAATAATGTTGTGTTATTTATTGAAATGTAACTAAAATATGAAAAAAAGGAAGAAAAATTGTGTGGCAGCCAGGGTTCGAACCTGGCTACTAATGGGCTAACATTGACCTTAACCACTGGGCTAGTGCTAAGTAACTGTCAGTACACAGCAGTAAACCATTTTGTTTTGCTAAGTGTCTAAATTCTGTGGCGCACGCCCCTTTAGGTGCGCCACTGAATTAAGGTATTCTGTGGCGCATGTCATAGTTGATGCGCCACAGAATGCTACTCCGTGGCGCATATGGAGTGGTGCGCCACAGAATTTAGACACTTGGTGAAATAACTCGATCGACCCTTTCTTTCCCACTCACAACAGCAGTTTCTTCCCCGACAACCCTAGCTCGCCCACTGCTCTCGCAACCACCACCACCGCCAAGCACCGCCACCTAGCTAGCGCCGCTGCCACCGAGGAGGAGGAGGAGGACCGCCACCGCCGAGCAGGACGCCCAAGCCCGAGCCGCCACCGCAGATCGAGGAGGAGGACGCGCGAGCCCGAGCCGCCGCCGCAGAGGAGGAGGAGGAGGAGGACCGCCACGCCACCGCCGAGCAGGACGCCCAAGCCCGAGCCGCCACCGCAGATCGAGGAGGAGGACGCCCAAGCCCGAGCCGCCCCGCGGATCGAGGAGGAGGACGCGCAGCCCGAGTCGCCGCCGTAGAGGAGGAGGACAACGCCATCACCACCGCGCCCGCCACCGCCGCCGTTCGGTGAGAGTCCCTCTCCCCTCCCCACTCCCTTGTCCCCCTCCCCACTGTCTTGTGCCCGAATTTCGGAGAAGAAGGGCAACATTGGTCAGATTTTGTATTGTCTCATGTTCTCGTTCCACGCAAGCTGCCCCTTGTACAATATGTTGTTTGCATTGCCATGATCCAAGCCATCAAAGAATTGCCATGATCCTAGCAGTAGCTAATTTCTTGGTTATGGCATTATATTCTTTCTATGTGATGAAATTCGTGGGCTCCATAGCTAGATGTAGAAACAAATGACCTATATCTACTTTGGTGGCATGCTGTAGTGTAGTATGTATATGTTATTGGTTTTGTTGGACTTCCATTGCCAATTCTCTGGCTAAAGTGTAGTATGTAGTATCTGCTATTTACTGGGTGATGTTTGATCTCTTATTTTCATCCTTTCGTATTAAAGAGTTTGCAAGGATGTGCGTCGACAGACACTACATCATGTAGGCCAATAATACTTAGTAGTGTATCATGTAGGCCAGACACTACATCTCCATTGAACAATCATTCATGAAATAGAATAATGACTCCAATGCTACTGCTAGGATTTGTTAGCAATTCTTGGTGAAAGCTAATGATGCTACTGGTTTAAATGGAAATGATGAAATGATGCTATGATGCTATGATGAAATGATGAAATGTACAAGCTAGAAATTGATTTAGGTTCTCTTGTTCATGCAAATGATGCTACTTGGTTTAAATGTAAATGCAAATGATGCAGTCAAATGCTATTTAATTTATTGCTTGCTATTTTTTTTAATTCATTGGTTGCTGTTTTTTTAATTCATTGCTTGCACTAGAGCTAATAAAGTTCTTGCTATTTTTTTTTAATTCATTGCTTGCTGTTTTTTTTAATTCATTGCTTGCAGTAGAGCTAATGGTTCAATAAAATGAACAATGCAGTAGGTTTTTCAATACAATACAGTAGGTTTTTTAATAAAATGAAATGCAGATGGTAGGAAATAATGTATGTAATGTAAGGTTAAATGATGCTCATGCTCACATGTTGGCAGTAGCTACTGGTTGGCTTGCTCTATAAGCTTGTATTCTTGGTTATGAAGAAGCACATACCGCCTTTTTAAATTTAAGTAATTATGTACTAAAATTTGATTAGCTATTGGTATAATTCTCTTTGAATTTATAAAAAATTTAAGTCACTAGCTACTGCCTTTTGTAATGTATATTTATGAGTAATAGCATTTTCATTTGAAGACACTAGCATTTCCATATGATGCTCAAGCTTCGCTATTTAATTATCTCTGGAATTTTATATGTTGATGTTCTTTATTGCTACCGCTAGCTAGGATTTGTTAGGTTTTTTAATACAAATGAAAAAATGAACAAGCTAATCATGAAATGATACTTGCCTAGTTGATTTTGAATGAAATGCTACTGCCTACTATTGAAGTCATTTTTCTAAGTCATTAGCTACTGCCTTGGCTGCACTAAATATGCTAACGAGTTGGTTAAAAAGATGCTCCGGGTTTGTTGTAGTGCTCCAGTGTGATTGCTCCAGGTTTTGTTTGATGTATTGTAGATTCTCCAGGTTAATTTGTTGTAGATGCTCCAGGTTAATAATATTTGTTGTATTGATGCTCTAGGTTAATAATGCCAGCTGTATTGATGCACCAGGTTTTGTTTGATGTATTGTAGATGCTTCAGGTTAATTTGTTGTAGTGCTCCAGGTTAAAAAAAATAGGAACTATATATGTCCAGCAATATATGTCCAGGTTTTCTGGTTTATGGTGGATATGGTGGATATATGGTGTATATGGTGGATATGGTGGATATATGGTGTATATGGTGGATATTTTTGCATGGATTTCATTGAGTTGCCCATTTCTCCCGAAGCGTTGATTAACTTCCGTTTCGGTTGAGAAATGGGCACTCCTACGTAGAAAAATTAGCAAAAGTCATGCCGAATTTTCTGGTTGACTTTTGTACTAACTTGTTGCCTCTTTTTAATGAAGTGCAAATAAACATGTCGGGCAACACTTCTAAGCCCAGGAGCCAGAACGATGAAGCGAGAGAGGCCAACAAGGACTTCTGGGAGGGCTACGAGCAGCCCCGGAAGGCCGCCGCCGAGTCGCCCGACGATGAGGAAGAGGGCCGGGACGCCGCCTCCGAGGGAGAGAGCCGGGACACCGCCTCCGAGGGAGAGGGCCGGGGGCCGCCGCCGACACCGGCGACGATGACGATACCCGGGACGACGCCGCCCGGACCGGTGAAGAGACGGCCGGTGAAGAGAACGCGGCCAACCGCACGGAAGGTGATAGCGGCGGCAACCCTCGGGAGGGTAAGAAGAAGAGGACGGCGAGGAGGCCAAGGAGGGATCGGAGGCCGCAAGTGCTCGCCAACGTCACCGATCATTTCACGGTAGTCTCCGAAAGTGGCCTACCCTTGGAGCCTTCGTGGGTTGCCAAAGGGTACGGCATGCAACTAGGGTGCATCGTCCGTGAAACCGTGCCGATCCTAACTCAGGACCTCGAAGCAAGGAGAACGAGGCTATCGCCCAATCCCTCCTCCGGAAGCTTCACCAACGATACACGTTCCCGGAGCCGTTAAATAAGAAGGTGGACTCTTTAGCTCTCACGAAGATGAGCACCGCCTTGAGCAGCTTGGAAGAACCGGCTGAAGGGAAAGATCGAGGCCGGTGAAAGCCGGGAGAGGATAAGTAGCAAAGACCCGTCGCTCTCCTTAGAAGACTTTAATGCATTCAAGTCTTACTTACGGAGTGACGCTATTAAAAAATGGACCGCCGGGGGGAAGAAAATGCGGGATTTGAACTTAGGGACCCACCATTGCGGAAGCGGCGGTTACCGAGGAAAACAGCCCACTTGGGACAAGGAGGATGCCGAGATGGTACGTCTGGGGAAAGAAAACCCCTGGCACAAAATCCAGGATGAACATGCTAGGAACTTTGTCCGGTCCCGCTACTACTTAGACTGGAAGACGGGGGAATTTATTACGGATCACGAAGACGTGAAGGGTTTCGAGAAGTACCTGGTAAGGATAGTTCTATATTATTTCGCTCATCTTATTAGGCAATGAAGCCAAATGGGCTAACCTTAAGTTCCTTTGTCTAAAGGATGAAGAGTTGACGAAGGCTGGCCCGTCGTCCCAGGGGTCGACGGAACCGTGGGACACGCCTTTCAACAGGGCGATGAACAAGTACAAGGAGAGGGAGCCAGACAAGCCACCGACGTCGGCTGGCCGTGTGTCCGGCTTTGGCACAAGTATGAAGCTATCCGAGTACTACGGATCGGATGCCAAGACGAGAAAGTTGGAGAGGAGGTCATCGGCTAAGGATAAATCCGAGGTTCAGGAGCTGAAGAAGAAGGTGGAGTCACTAGAGAAGCTGGTGGCCGAAAAGCCTGTGGAGAACACGGAGATGATGAACAAGTTATTGGACGAGAAGATCCGGCAGATCATCCCCCTGGGTTGATGGAGGGGTTAGCTGCTTGGAATGCGGGAGGTCAAGTGGGGCCGATACATGTGCCCAGGCCTTAGCGGCAGCAACTCAAGCTTCCACGTGTCGCCGACGGTGCCGCTCCACCCGACGCCGGCGTCGGGGCTCCACCAGACGCCGCCGCAGCTCCAACCGCCGCCGCAGCTCCAACTGGTCGCATCGACGCCCCCAACCGCCGCCCTTGTATCGACAGTAGCCGAGATCGACGCCATCAAGGAGGTAAACTCATTAGTTACTCCTTCGCGTCATCTTCTTTAACTATATATGCCTTTCGTGACTGCCATCTCACGATGCCCAACATGGCGCCCACGACTCGGGATGAACAATGCATACTTCGCAAACGGTGGAGCCCGGCGGCAAGTTGGTGGAAGTTGCTAGCGGCTTTGTCATGGCTTCCCGCGTTATGCACGGCGCTACATTGACGGAAGACGTGGCGAAGGTCAAGTTGGTAATGGTAGTGCCGGAGTACCGCTACGCCATCCCCCCCTTTCAACCTCCGGGCACAGAAGAAGGCGAGGTTTTGTCCCTTGGGGATTGCACCTCATGGCTTATGAAATGGCCGAAGAACCAGATTCGTGCGGGGGGTCTTCCGAGTTGTAAGAGAAGCACCGGCGCCACCTCCCCTATCATCCGGCCCAAGATCGCCAACGCCGACGACACCCTTAAGGAAACGGCGGTCGCCGCCCCCACTACCCTGAAGGAACCGACGGTCGCCGCCGCCACCCGGAAGGAACCGACGATCGCCGTCACCACCAGACGCCACAAACAGGTTGTTGGGAGCGCTACCGCAACGACCGCCTACTAGACGCACGGTACGCCAAGCGGCGGCATAGCAACCGCCACCACCTAAGGTCCAGGACATGGCGCCACTTGATGGCAATGATGTAGATGATGATGATGACATCGATGCCTACATCAACACTGGCGCCTGCAGCCAAGATATGTACATGCCTCCTATGGATGAACAAGCCTTCCGCACACACGGCGATCAACTTAGTCGTCCCCTACGAGTCACGAAGCGGCGCCTGGTCTTCACGGGTCTTTCTCAAGACACTCCTCCGGAGGCCGGCAATCCAGCTCAAGTCAAGCCTCGCTACCGTTTTCAGCCCTAACACGCTGCGTAAGACGATCATCGGGGATCCACCCAAATCAACCCCGAGCAACCTCGGAAGCACCACCAGGCACCCGAAGCACCACCATCAGCACCACAAGCACCCCCGGTAGGTCAAGTGAAGAAGGGAAGGAAGAGAGGAGCCAAGAAGGGCGCATCTTCGAGCCAGCCTCGCTCCTAAGAGGATCCGGGCCGACGACATGGTACCACCTACACCGGATGGCTTGCCCGGTGTCATGAAGCCGGTAAACCTATACCGCCTCCGGACATGGAACACCTCGCAAGTGGACAAATGCTCCCTTTGCAGCACTCTATTCATTATCAAGAGAGCGTCCTTCTTAAAGAAAAGGATCCAAATTACCCGGTGTTCTCGGTCAAGGTGCCGTCCAACCAGAACTTCGTCAATGAAGACCCCGCGGATATCTTCTTCATAGCGTTCGAGGACGTCTTCAATCTATTTCACTCGAAACGGCTCGACTATAACTTGGTCCGCCTATACGCGATTAATCTTCCGATGAAGATCAACAGAGAGAGACCCCGCCACATCGCGGTAGCGGATCCCTACTACATGCGCGATAGCCAGCTCCAGGACGGCTCAAGGACACGGACCAAGGCGGTGCGGTACCTCCATAACTTCATGCTCATGCACAAAGAGAGCAACACCATTCTTCTGCCTGTCTTTCCCGAGTAAGTACACATCCGCTCACGGCCGTCGTAACTTATGCTTTCTTATATATTTCTTCCATTGCCGATCATTTCCAACATTCCATTTCAATTGCATGTGTTGAGCAGGGACAAATATTGCACACTCATCATCCTAGATCCAAAGTGGTCACTAGCCCAAGTATTTCGACTCGTCGAGTACGACGACGAAGAAAGACTACACGAGAATAAGGGGTGTTCTCGATGAGGCTATCCTTGGCTACTCCAAAAGTGGAGGCACCTTCGACAAGAATGGGCAACATATCAGGCCGGACACTAAAAGATCGGGTTCAAGCACGTGATCAACTTCCCTTGTATCAAGCAGCCAGCTGGCAGCATTAAGGAGGCCTTCTATGTCCTCCATCACCTTAAAGGGTTTGTCGAGGATGCGGAGATGATGTCTCTGCCACCTAGTAAGCGAGACCCCATTAAAATGTCGAGGGAAATCAGTGATGATGATCTTAGAGAAGACTTCCATCGCATCCAAGTAAAGCTCTCGGAAATTATCTTACAAGATGTATCCAACGGATCGGGGCTCTTACACGTAGCCAGAGCGTTGCCTAAGAGGGATATCGAAGAACGCCTACATAAGCAGGGTGATGGAAGGACGTGGACGACGAAGGACTTGTACAAGCCGTTCCCGGAGCCGCTCAAGAAGACGTCTCGTTGACCGAGGCCGGTGTGCCTAGCATTACTTTGAATCGATAGACAATTTGCACCGTGTTGTAAACTAAACTTGCTTAATTTGCTCGAAACGGTGGTCGTCGTTGTTGGAATTCAGTTACTATTGTAGTCGTTATCATTGAACCATATTACTTATGTGATACCGATGCTATATTTCTTTTAGGTTTATTATTATTTCCTTGCTTTAATTCTTGTGAATATGTATGCATGTGAACCCTCTAACTCTTTCCATTGCGTTATATACTAATATGCCTTGTGTCCATAGAGATGACGTACTACGTCGTGTTCGAGGGGAGGGTTCCAGGAGTGTACGAGGAGTGGGAGGAGTGCAAGAAACGAGTGCACAAGTTCAGCGGCAAGCTGCTACAAAGGGTACCCGACTAGACACGAGGCGGTTGCCAAGTGGAGGGCGCACCAAGCTAACAAGAGCAAGATGAAGACCTTCCTTGTGCTCTCGCTCTTGCTCACCATCGTCGCGGCGGTACTCTATTTCATCCTAGTGTAGGCGGCGGCCGGTGTCACTTCGTTTGTATCTAGAGATGATCGAACTTTCTTAATTTGCATGGATTATGAGTTGTATGGAGCTATATGTATAACTCGATCGGGCTCTAAGTAATGTGATGATGATGTGATGATTATATATGTCCATATTATATCTGTCTATATTATATCAGTATATAACCTGTATACGGTGTATAAAACCGAGTATAAAACCTGTATAATACACCAGGGAGCACAAAATCGAGTATACCCGTACATAGTTCCGTGGCGCACCAAAAAATAATTCCGTGGCGCACTCGTTTCCGTGGCGCAGCTACACCACATGCGCCACGTAACTACTTATTTCCGTGGCGCACCTGGCCCGGTGCGCCACGTAAACCTTATTTCGTGGCGCACGACCAGGTGCGCCACAGAAAGCTTATTTTTGTGGCGACGTTTCTGTGGCGCACCACCCGTGCGCCACAGAATCACATTTTCGTGCGCCACTGATGAGGCTTTTCCTACTAGTGTTTTTTCAATTACCCCCTCCCCGTTCAGCTTCCACACAACATGCGTGAGAAAAAGTTCATACAAAATTGGAAACAATTAATTGAGATTCCTAATGCATGGCCTAACGATTCCTTAAAATTAGGCAGCAATGTTTTATTTTCCTTAATTGAACTTGGCTGCACATATATGATGAATCAATAAGAGAGATTTGTGGGATTTGTTATGGTAAGTTAGGAAGATATGGATTTCCCAAATTTTACATTGATCTCAAATCGTTCAGCAAGGGGTCTTGTGTAAAAAATACTCTTGCGCTAATTTCCGTGCCAAAAAACTATAGACACTATAGAATGGAACAGAAGGAGTAGTATTTATTACAAACATATGCACAAGTGAAGCCTAGAAGAACGTGCATGTTGTCTTGAGTCATCGATGGTTGCTCTTCCGTCATTACTAGTAGAAAACAGGTCTTTTGTTTGGAGCTGCGAGAAGCGTTAGTCCCAGCCGTAATTTGATTCAGGACTATCGGTTCCAACAGCTAGAACGTGCGACCACATCTAGTTCTGATTCGCTAGGAACCTTTAGTTCCGGTTGGTGACACAAATTGAAACTAAAGGTTCTGCGTTGGGTGTGGCAGGTCCCGAGAACGTTTAGTCCCGGTTGTTTTTCCCAACCGGGACTAAAGATCTTTTATTTGCGCAAAAACTAAGTTCTTTTTTAATCTGTTATAATTTTGAATATTTGACAAGTGTTTAAATATGAATTTAAATAACTGTTGCATACTTTCAAATGTGAAAAACTTTGAACACGAAAAGTATTTGAATTTGGAGAAGCAATACAAAACCATTTTTTGTAAAATAATTAATCTAACTATTTAAATCATTAATCAAGCCCACGCTCCGATTTCCAGTTTACGACTTGACTGACATGACAACACCTCTAGTGTGAGGTCACTGTCCATTAATTTCTCACGAACTGGAAGCAATCGAGCAGGTGCTCCTCTCACCCTAGCTATCTCCCTTCTTGGTTGGCTTGTTTTTGCTACTTAAATATATAGAGGCCGCATGAGAGGGAAGAGGGTGTTGATAGGAATAGACCAACAATGGAGATGGAGGCGTTCAGAGGCTTACCGGGAAATTTTCCCGGGGCGAGCTCCTCGAAGATGTAGTATGGCGTGCGCACCAACGACATCTTCGAGAAGATCCGCCACGTGATATTTCCCAACCCTTTTCACCGGCCATGAGGACGAAGCTCCCTACCTTCTTGGTTAGCTTGTTTTTGCTAGTTAAATATAGGCTGCAGGAGAGGGAAGAGGCTGTTTATAGGAATAGACCAACAATGGAGATGTAGGCGTTCATGGCCATTGGCAGCTGCTCCGGGTCGTCTAGAAGCCGGAGGTGATGCTATCACAGACGCAATTGCTGACGCCGCTGCCACCAGTGCTACTGATGTCACGGCCATTCGATCGGTGATCTCTTTCAAGATCATGTCGTGGTAGAACGTGTGCGCCACCTTCACTTGTGGGGTCCATTCCTGATGTGTCGATGGTGAAGATCATGAAGTCCTCTCTCCATTTTTTCATGGCGACTTTCTCCTTCTCGATCACAATCTTCTCTTCTTGCTTCAACAACAAGCCATTCCACCTCTCGCTGTTCTTCGCGCCGCGGATGAGGAGATTTGCTGAGACATCGGTGTGGCACTTGTCAATCGCAACTTGGATGATGCCATTTGAATCGCGGCTTGTTTGGTCGTCTTGTTGCCAACAGGGCACCCCGACGAGGTTGATAGCAGCGCTTCAAGATCAATGAAGTCTTTTTTTTTGGTTTTTGCCAATTGAATCCGCATCAACCTCCTCTTTGTGTAGCAATCCAACAAACTGAAATGTTGGCCCCCATGTTTCGACCTGTACAAGGCCAGGGCACAGTCAAACTAATCAAGGAAGTGCAAATATATATATCCATGCATAGCCGATTAGAAACACACTCACAAAAGGGATGGATGCAAACTTACTTGGTTGACCGCATTTGTACCACTCTCCGGCCTTTCCTCAATGTTCAGAGGATAGCATTGGAATGTCTTCACTGTCGCTTGTATGATGCTCCACTGGGTTGACATAGCATTTTGGCTCCTCTTCATTACCATTTTGGCGTAGCCCTTGTCGACGATCTTGCTCTCATCGAACTCCACTTTGATCCTCATCCAATAGGCGCCATATTTTTTATTGGCACCAGTGATCGTGTCGATGCTCACCGTCGCACAAGAGTCACACAAACATTGATCATCCAGGACCTTCCACTTGGGGTCCTGCCTTCCCATCACTATCTTCTTCTTCTTCTTCCTGGCGCCCTCTTCCTCGCCGCCCGGTTCTTCGTACTCTTCGTCATCTACTTCAATGGCATCTTCCTCATCCTCCTCTCCCTTGTCGTCTTCCTCTACCTTGCCCCCTACTCTTCTTGCCTTGCGTCTGCGTCGAATCTGCCATTCGCGGGCATTTCATTGAACGGGTGCCCCCCACTCCCTGCGAAGGGAAGGCTGGCGTCGTTGTTGTGGGTAGCTTGGCACTGCTCCTTGTACATCGGGGAAAACATGCCGTTGGCGTTGAACCTGCCTTCCTGCAGGCTGTCGGAGTAACTCGGAAAGCACCTCGGTGTCCAGGTTCCATTGTCGTTGAAGAAGCCCAATGTGGAAGGGGATGCACTCCCCGAGATGTACGTCGTGCTGCCTCTCACTGTATCGCTCCATGGGCTCCCCCCGGGCCCTACCGGCGCACGCATTCAACGTTGTTATGTGCACCTCATTGGAGACTGCCGATGCCTTCATGTCGACGGACGAGTGTTGACATTGCCATGCCGCGGTATCGACCTTGCACCGCACCACGCCTGCCTCCCAAGCTTCTTGCGACCATGACTCTGGCTTCTTCTTTAGGGACGGCGCCTTGCATGGCTTGTGGAAGGGCGCATTCGCACCTTCTTGTCGACCGCCTTGCTAACCGCCTTCTTCACCTTTGTCTTGGGATCTTCCGGCACCATGGGGATCTTTGCCCAGAGTGCGTGACGACGGCAAGGTTTGGGTATGAAAGAGTAGCAACATGGTGGGATACGTGAAAGTCGTGGCGAGGTTTGGGTGGGAAAGAGTGGCAATGAGGCCGGATAAGTGAAAGTAGTGGTGAAAGAAATGGAATGGAGATGGAAATTGTGAGAGTATGAATCAGCCATTGTGTCAATGACTCGACTAGCCCGCACTTGTCATCCGCCGCGCCCACAACGACCCTTGTTGACGTCGGCATACCCTATCGAGTGCACCCGGTGCGGTCCAACCAGAGGCCCATGAGACCCAAGAAGCATTAGCAGTTGCTAAAGGAGCCGAGCCCATGAACATAGCGTGCAGGACATCACTAGTAGGAAAAGGCTCATTAGTGGCGCACCAAAAACCACATTCTGTGGCGCATGGGCGGTGCGCCACACAAACTTCGCCACAAAAATAAGATTTCTGTGGCGCACCGGCCCATGCACCACAAAATTAAGGTTTATGTGGCACACCAGTGTTTCGGTGCGCCACAGAAACAGGTGCACCACAGAATTATTGTTCAATGCGCCATAGAATTTACTCGTATTATACACGATTTTGTTATGTCTGCTATACACATACAGGTTATATACAACAATATACTTGTATTATACAGATTATATACAGAAATATGCAGATATAATATAAATAGCATGTACATTACACAGATATAATATAGATATCATCATCATCACATTACTTAGAGCCCGATCGAGATACATATATAGTGGCAAGTGTCAAATGTTTTACATACAACTCTTAATTCATACAAATTTCACCATCTCGAGATACAAAGTGGTCTTCATCCGGTTCATCCTTTGCTCCCTCCTCTCTACCCACCAGGCTCGCTTGCATCGGGGTCTTCATCCGGTTCCTCCTCTGATTAAAATGGAAGAAAGTGAGACCAAGTGAGACCAAGTCCGATGCACAAGAGAAATGGAATAAATGCCTCATACATTGTTGGTCAACACAAATATTAACATTCAGAGATGGCGTAAGTGAGACCAAGTACGATGCACAAGAGATTGATATTTGTGCTATCTTACCAGGCTCACTTACTTACGCCACCCCCAAGTGTACGGTGACCAAACATTTTAATCATCGACGCTATCTCGAAGAAAGACCAAAATAAACGAATAAGTCCAAATGAAATACGTTCAAACTAGTATCAACTAAATAACATGCTTCATACTTTGTTGGTCGAAACAAACATTAACATTCCGGGATGGAGTCAGTGAGGTCAGGTAGGATGCACAAGAGATTGATATTTGTATCATCACACCAGGCTCACTGGCTCCACCCTAGAGTGTAAGAGTGACCAAGCATTTTAATCATCGGTATTTTGAAATACTAAAGCAAATGGAATGACAAGGGCCTCATACATTGTTAGTCGAAACAAATATTAACATTTAGGAAAGGTGTCAGTGAGGCCAGGTAGGATGCATAAGAGATTGATATTTGTACCATCGCACCAAGCTCACTGGTGCCTCCCCCAAGTGTGTAGTAACCACAAAATTTAGTCATCGGCATTAAAATGGAAGAAAGGCCAATGCAATTAAGAAGTGCCAACTCAAATAAGAGATAAGTAGCTAGTATGAACTAAATGGAATGCCTCATACTTTGATGGTCAAAACAAATATTAACATTCAGGGATGGGGTCGGCGAAGCCAAGTAGGATGCACAAGAGATTGATATTTATGCCATCACACCAGGTTCACTAGCCCCATCCCAGAGTGTACAAGTGACCAAACATTCTAATCATCAGCCAATGCAATTAAGAAGTGCCAACTCAAATAAGAGACAAGTAGCTAGTATGAACTAAATGGAATGCCTCATACTTTGTTGGTCGAAACAAATATTAACATTCAGGGATGGCGTCAGCGAGGCCAGTTGGGATGCACAAGAGATTGATATTTGTGCCATCACACCAGGCTCGCTGGCGCCACCCCCGAGTGTACGAGTGACCAAACATTCTAATCATCGGCACTATAAATTGGAAGAAAGAGTCAAGTGGCATCTCAACTAGATATCATATGCCTCATATTTTGTTGGTCGAAACAAATATTCACATTCCGGGACGGAGTAAGCGAGGCCAGTAGGATGCACAAGAGATTGATATTGGTGCCATCACACCAGGCTCGCTTGCGCCGCCCCGGAGTGTATAGGTGACCAAACATTCTAATCATCGGCACTAAAATGGAAGAAAGAGCCAAGTGGTATCAACTAGATAGCATATGCCTCGTACTTTGTTGGTCGAAATAAATATTAACATTCAGGGATGGCGTAAGCGAAGCCAATAGGATGCACAACAAATTGATATTTGTGCCATCACACCAGGTTCACTCACGCCATCCCAGAGAGTAGTGATCAACCAAACATTCTAATCATCGGCAAGTACAAAAACACCACCAAACTAGCAACCATGGTGACATAGTCAAGATGCTCAAACACACATAGCATGGAGCAGATGCTCCAAAGGGATTATTCATCACTTGGTAATGCTGGCAAAAGAGAGACCAAGCACGAACCAGTAAATCCAGTAAGTGATAGATATGCCTAAACAAGCAAGAACACATAGCATATCCCAGCTAACCAGATGAGACAAGTATTGGTAGCCAACTAAATCACCTAGCACCACCTAGCCTTTTAAAACCATCAGAAATTGTCCATTTTCTTAAAAGGATACCACAGCGGCATTCATTTACATGATCCCCTAGTGTGGATATCTCTATTTTCATCAAAATCAACCAAATGTCCAACTTTGAGATGCAACCAGCAACACAAACAAGCGAGCAATACCAAGTGAGCAAGTCTTCATTACCTTGTACAGGTCCAGACATGGATTTATTTCCAACAAAGGATGGAAATCACTATGCTATGCTCAAACACACATAGCATGGAGCAGATGCTCCAAAGGGATTATTCATCACTTGGTATAAACCAAGTGATGCTGGCAAAAGAGAGGCCAAGCAAGAACAAGTAAATCCAGTAAGTGATAGATATGCCTAAACAAGCAAGAACACATAGCATATCCCAGCTAACCAGATGAGACAAGTCTTGGTAGCCAACTGAATCACCTAGCACCATCTAGCCTTTTAAAACCATCAGAAACTATACATTTTCTTCAAAGGATACCATAGTAGCATTCATTTACATGATCCCCTACTGTGGATAGCAGTAATAAGTGATATAAGTTGACAGTAACCAACACCAATATGCAGTAGCAGCATAGAAGTGTCATTGATATAGAACACTCCAATAAGCATCACTAACTCACCAGTTAATGGTAAGCAAGTACAAAGAGGCATAGACAATTTCTATTGCTTAAGACAAGCAACAGCAAGGATTAGCAGCATAACAATATACTAACCACTAGCAATCTCGGCTCCAAATGGAACCTTTGGAGCAGATAGAGCCAATATAGCATGTCACTGCTGGTAGTTGGTGTTCATATGAACACCATATGAAGCAAAAGGATTAGGGGCAATGCATCCAGAGCAATAGCAGCAATGCATCCAGAGCAACAGCAGCAGTAAACCTAGCAGCACAAGCAAGAGCACGACTCCTACGTCACCGTCATCGTCGGCGTCGACCTCAACCACGCCGACCTAGCCGGCCAACCGAGCACGAGAATTTCGTCAAGCACTTTGTGCTCGCGCGGGAGAGGAAGAGGGAGGAGGGGAGAGAGCTCACCGACGACAGGGGTGGAGGAGGAGGTTGACGACGACGGCAGGGGTGGAGGACGCGGCGGATCCTCCTCCTTAACGCGGCGCCGGCCCCTCCTCCTTGATGCGGCGGCCCCTCCTCCTCCATGCCGCAGCGGCTTGTGCTGCTGGTGGCGGGGATGGGTGGAGCGTGGCGGCATGCGGCCCTCGCGGAGGAAGGTGGCGGCGTGCAGCTGTAGGGAGAGGAAGAGAGGGGTACGGGCGAGGGAGGGGTGTACGGTAGGTGATATAAAAGCGCTATTTCTGTGGCGCACCAGTGATACGTCTCCGACGTATCGATAATTTCTTATGTTCTATGCCATATTATTGATGATACCTACATGTTTTATGCACACTTTATGTCATATTCGTGCATTTTCTGGAACTAACCTATTAACAAGATGCCGAAGTGCCGTTCCTGTTTTCTCGCTGTTTTTGGTTTCGGAAATCCTAGTAACGAAATATTCTCGGAATTGGACGAAACGAAGACCCAGGTTCCTATTTTCACCGGAAGCATCCAGAACACCCGAGAGCCGCCAGAGGGGGGCCCCGTGGGCCCCAGATGATAGGGTGGCGCGGCCTGGGCCCTGGCCGCGCCAGCCTATGGTGTGGCCACCCCTTCGACCCTCCTGCGCCGCCTCTTCGCCTATATAAAGCCTCCGTCGCGAAACCCCTGAGACGAAGAACCACGATACGGAAAACCTTCCAGAGCCGCCGCCATCGCGAAGCCAAGATCTGGGGGACAGGAGTCTCTGTTCCGGCACCCTGCCGGAGCGGGGAAGTGCCCCCGGAAGGCTTCTCCATCGACACCGCTGCCATCTCCACCGCCATCTTCATCACCGCTGCTGCTCCCATGAGGGAGTAGTTCTCCATCGAGGCTCGGGGCTGTACCGGTAGCTATGTGGTTCATCTCTCTCCTATGTACTTCAATACAATAATCTCATGAGCTGCCTTACATGATTGAGATTCATATGATGATGCTTGTAATCTAGATGTCATTATGCTAGTCAAGTGAGTTTTACTTATGTGATCTCCGGAGACTCCTTGTCCCACGTGTGTAAAGGTGACAGTGTGTGCACCGTGTGGGTCTCTTAGGCTATATTTCACGGAATACTTATTCACCGATGAATGGCATAGTGAGGTGCTTATTTATATCTCTTTATGATTGCAATGTGTTTGTATCACAATTTATCTATGTGCTACTCTAGCAATGTTATTAAAGTAGTTTTATTCCTCCCTGCACGTGTGCAAAGGTGACAGATGTGTGCACCGTGTTAGTACTTGGTTTATGCTATGATCATGATCTCTTGTAGATTGCGAAGTTAACTATTGCTATGATAATATTGATGTGATCTATTCCTCCTACATATGCATGAAGGTGACAAGTGTGCATGCTATGCTAGTATTTGGTTTAGTCTTTTGATCTATCTTACACTAAAGGTTACTAAAATATGAGCATTATTGTGGAGCTTGTTAACTCCGGCATTGAGGGTTCGTGTAATCCTACGCAATGTGTTCATCATCCAACAAAAGTGTAGAGTATGCATTTATCTATTCTGTTATGTGATTAATGTTGAGAGTGTCCACTAGTGAAAGTCTAATCCCTAGGCCTTGTTCCTAAATACTGCTATCGCTGCTTGTTTACTGTTTTTATCGCGTTACTACTGCTGCGTTACTATCGCTTGTTTATCGTCCTGGGCAAAGCACTTTTCTGGTGCCGTTGCTACTACTTATTCATACCACCTCTATTTCACTATCTCTTCGCCGAACTAGTGCACCTATTAGGTGTGTTGGGGACACAAGAGACTTCTTGCTTTGTGGTTGCAGGGTTGCATGAGAGGGATATCTTTGACCTCTTCCTCCCTGAGATCGATAAACCTTGGGTAATCCACTTAAGGGAAACTTGTCGCTGTTCTACAAACCTCTGCTCTTGGAGGCCCAACACTCGTCTACAAGAATAGAAGCTCCCGTAGACATCAAGCACTTTTCCGGCGCCGTTGCCGGGGAGGAAAGGTAAAAGGCACTCATACTCCGGTTCTAGGTAACGATACTTTTACGGCGCCATTGTGTTTGTGCTCGAAGCTATTTCCTTTAGATCCCGCAATTGCATCTTTTTGTTTCTTGTTTACACTAGTTTGGCATAATGGACAACAATGAGCTTCTTATTCTATTTCCTGATTTAAAACATGGATTGTTTGATGCGAAAATTAAAAAACCTATGAAATCTTATTTGCATGCTGGTAGTAATATTAGTATGAATGCTTTGAACACCATTGTTGATAATAATATAGAAAGTTCTAAGCTTGGGGAAGCTGGTTTTCATGATCTTTTTAGTCCCCCAAGCATTGAGAATTTTTTTTTCTTTGATGATACTTTGCCTCCTATTTATGATGATAATGATAGTGGTCTTTTGGTACAACCTACTATGGAGAGTAAATTTTATTGTGATTATACTATGCCTCCTACACTTGATGAGAATAATAATGATAGCTACTTTGTTGAATTTGCTCCCGCTATTACTAATAAAATTGATTATACTTATGTGGAGAGTAATAATTTTATGCATGAGACTCATGATAAGAATGCTTTATGTGATAGTTATATTGTTGAGTTTGCTCATGTTGCTACTGAAAGTTATTATGAGAGAGGAAAATATGGTTGTAGAAATTTTCATGTTACTAAAATGCCTCTCTATGTGCTGAAATTTTTGAAGCTACACTTGTTTTATCTTCCTATGCTTGTCACTTTGTTCTTCATGAATTCATTTGTGTACAAGATGCCTCTTCATAGGAAGCATGTTAGACTTAAATGTGTTTTGAATTTGCCTCTTGATGCTCTCTTTTGCTTCAACTACTATTTCTTGCGAGTGCATCATTAAAACTGCTGAGCCCATCTTAACGGCTATAAAGAAAGAACTTCTTGGGAGATAACCCATGTGTTATTTTGCTACAGTACTTTATTTTGTATTTGAGTCTTGGAAGTTGTTTACTACTGTAGCAACCTCTCCTTATCTTAGTTTTATGTTTTGTTGTGCCAAGTAAAGTCTTTGATAGTAAAGTAAGTACTAGATTTGGATTACTCGCGCAGTTCCAGCATTTCTTTGCTGTCACGAATCTGGGTCTATCTCCCTGTAGGTAGCTCAGAAAATTAAGCCAATTTACGAGCAAGATCCTCAGATATGTACGCAACTTTCATTCAATTTGAGCATTTTCGTTTGAGCAAGTCTGGTGTCCTAATAAAATCCATCTTTACGGACTGTTCTGTTTTGACAGATTCTGTCTTTTATTTCGCATTGCCTCTTTTGCTATGTTGGATGAATTTCTTTGATCCATTAATGTCCAGTAGCTTTATGCAATGTCCAGAAGTGTTAAGAATGATTGTGTCACCTCTGAACATGTGAATTTTTATTATGCACTAACCCTCTAATGAGTTGTTTCGAGTTTGGTGTGGAGGAAGTTTTCAAGGATCAAGAGAGGAGTATGATGCAATATGATTAAGGAGAGTGAAAGCTCTAAGCTTGGGGATGCCCCGGTGGTTCACCCCTGCATATTTCAAGAAGACTCAAGCGTCTAAGCTTGGGGATGCCCAAGGCATCCCCTTCTTCATCAACAAATTATCAGGTTCCTTCTCTTGAAACTATATTTTTATTCCATCACATCTTATGCACTTTGCTTGGAGCGTCGGTTTGTTTTTGTTTTTTTGTTTTGTTTGAATAAAATGGATCCTAGCATTCACTTTATGGGAGAGAGACACGCTCCGCTGTAGCATATGGACAAGTATGTCCTTAGGCTCTACTCATAGTATTCATGGCGAAGTTTCATCTTCGTTAAATTGTTATATGGTTGGAATTGGAAAATGCTACATGTAGTAACTCTAAAATGTCTTGGATAATTTGATACTTGGCAATTGTTGTGCTCATGTTTAAGCTCTTGCATCATATACTTTGCACCCATTAATGAAGAAATACTTAGAGCTTGCTAATTTGGTTTGCATATTTGGTTTCTCTAGAGTCTAGATAACATCTAGTATTGAGTTTTGAACAACAAGGAAGACGGTATGGAGTCTTATAATGTTTACAATATATCTTTTATGTGAGTTTTGCTGTACCGTTCATCCTTGTGTTTGTTTCAAATAACCTTGCTAGCCTAAACCTTGTATCGAGAGGGAATACTTCTCATGCATCCAAAATACTTGAGCCAACCACTATGCCATTTGTGTCCACCATACCTACCTACTACATGGTATTTATCCGCCATTCCAAAGTAAATTGCTTGAGTGCTACCTTTAAAATTCCATCATTCACCTTTGCAATATATAGCTCATGGGACAAATAGCTTAAAAACTATCGTGGTATTGAATATGTACTTATGCACTTTATCTCTTATTAAGTTGCTTGTTGTGCGATAACCATGTTTCGGGGACGCCATCAACTATTCTTTGTTGGATATCATGTGAGTTGCTATGCATGTCCGTCTTGTCCGAAGCAAGAGAGATCTACCACCTTCATGGTTGGAGCATGCATATTGTTAGAGAAGAACTTTGGGCCGCTAACTAAAGCCATGATTCATGGTGGAAGTTTCAGCTTTGGACATATATCCTCAATCTCATATGAGAATAATAATTGTTGCCACATGCTTATGCATTAAAGAGGAGTCCATTATCTCGTTGTCCATGTTGTCCCGGTATGGATGTCTAAGTTGAGAATAATCAAAAGCGAGAAATCCAAAATGCGAGCTTTCTCCTTAGACCTTTGTACGGGCGGCATGGAGGTACCCCATTGTGACACTTGGTCAAAACATGTGCATTGCAAAGATCCGGTAGTCCAAGTTAATTAGGACAAGGTGCGGGCACTATTAGTATACTATGCATGAGACTTGCAACTTGTAAGATATAATGTACATAACTCATATGCTTTATTACTACCGTTGACAAAATTGTTTCATGTTTTCAAAATAAAAGCTCTAGCACAAATATAGCAATCGATGCTTTCTTCTTTGAAGGACCATTCTTTTACTTTTATGTTGAGTCAGTTCACCTATTTCTCTCCACCTCAAGAAGCAAACACTTGCGTGAACTGTGCATTGATTCCTACATACTTGCATATTGTACTTGTTATATTACTCTATGTTGACAATTATCCATGAGATATACATGTTACAAGTTGAAAGCAACCGCTGAAACTTAATCTTCCTTTGTGTTGCTTCAATACCTTTACTTTGATTTATTGCTTTATGAGTTAACTCTTATGCAAGACTTATTAATACTTGTCTTGAAGTACTATTCATGAAAAGTCTTTGTTTTATGATTCACTTGTTTACTCATGACATTACCATTGTTTTGATCGCTGCATTCACTACATATGTTTACAAATAGTATGATCAAATTTATGATGGCATATCACTTCAGAAATTATCTTTGTTATCGTTTTACCTGCTCGGGACGAGCGTAACTAAGCTTGGGGATGCTTGATACGTCTCCGGCGTATCGATAATTTCTTATGTTCTATGCCATATTATTGATGATACCTACATGTTTTATGCACACTTTATGTCATATTCGTTCATTTTCCGGAACTAACCTATTAACAAGATGCCGAAGTGCCGGTTCTCGTTTTCTCGCTGTTTTTGGTTTCAAAAATCCTAGTAACGAAATATTCTCGGAATTGGACGAAACGAAGACCCAGGTTCCTATTTTCACCGGAAGCATCCAGAACACCCGAGAGCCGCCAGAGGGAGGCCCTGTGGGCCCCAGATGATAGGGTGGCGCGGCCTGGGCCCTGGCCGCGCCAGCCTATGGTGTGGCCACCCCTTCGACCCTCCTGCGCCGCCTCTTCGCCTATATAAAGCCTCCGTCGCGAAACCCCCGAGACGAAGAACCACGATACGGAAAACCTTCCGGAGCCGCCGCCATCGCGAAGCCAAGATCCGGGGGACAGGAGTCTCCGTTCCGGCACCCTGCCGGAGCGGGGAAGTGCCCCCGGAAGGCTTCTCCATCGACACCGCTGCCATCTCCACCGCCATCTTCATCACCGCTGCTTGCTCCCATGAGGGGGAGTAGTTCTCCATCGAGGCTCGGGGCCGTACCGGTAGCTATGTGGTTCATCTCTCTCCTATGTACTTCAATACAATAATCTCATGAGCTGCCTTACATGATTGAGATTCATATGATGATGCTTGTAATCTAGATGTCATTATGCTAGTCAAGTGAGTTTTACTTATGTGATCTCCGGAGACTCCTTGTCCCACGTGTGTAAAGGTGACAGTGTGTGCACCGTGTGGGTCTCTTAGGCTATATTTCACGAATACTTATTCACCGATGAATGGCATAGTGAGGTGCTTATTTATATCTCTTTATGATTGCAATGTGTTTGTATCACAATTTATCTATGTGCTACTCTAGCAATGTTATTAAAGTAGTTTTATTCCTCCCGCACGTGTGCAAAGGTGACAGATGTGTGCACCGTGTTAGTACTTGGTTTATGCTATGATCATGATCTCTTGTAGATTGCGAAGTTAACTATTGCTATGATAATATTGATGTGATCTATTCCTCCTACATATGCATGAAGGTGACAAGTGTGCATGCTATGCTAGTACTTGGTTTAGTCTTTTGATCTATCTTACACTAAAGGTTACTAAAATATGAGCATTATTGTGGAGCTTGTTAACTCCGGCATTGAGGGTTCGTGTAATCCTACGCAATGTGTTCATCATCCAACAAAAGTGTAGAGTATGCATTTATCTATTCTATTATGTGATCAATGTTGAGAGTCTCCACTAGTGAAAGTCTAATCCCTAGGCCTTGTTCCTAAATACTGCTATCGCTGCTTGTTTACTGTTTTACTGCGTTACTACTGCTGCGTTACTACTGCTTGTTTACTCGTCCTGGGCAAAGCACTTTTCTGGTGCCGTTGCTACTACTTATTCATACCACCTCTATTTTACTATCTCTTCGCCGAACTAGTGCACCTATTAGGTGTGTTGGGGACACAAGAGACTTCTTGCTTTGTGGTTGCAGGGTTGCATGAGAGGGATATCTTTGACCTCTTCCTCCCTGAGATCGATAAACCTTGGGTAATCCACTTAAGGGAAACTTGCTGCTGTTCTACAAACCTCTGCTCTTGGAGGCCCAATACTGTCTACAAGAATAGAAGCTCCCGTAGACATCAACCAGCACCAGTGCGCCACAGAATCTCTTATTTCTGTGGCGCACCAGAACTTGTGCGCCACATAATCACTTATTTCTGTGGCGCACCCTGTCCTATGCGCCCCAGAAATAACGACACCAATTATTGGTGGTGGCAGGATGTGGGCCCCACCTTATTTCTGTGGCGCATAGACTAGTAGTGCGCCACAAAACTAAGGTATTTTTGTGGCGCACTGTGACTGGTGTGCCACAGATATTGTTTCTATGGCGCATATGAAGCTGGTGCGCCACAGAAAGAAGATCTCATCTATAAGACTTTTCCTACTAGTGCATGCCCCAACAAAGAAATCTTAGAGTCCTTCTTCTACTCGGTAACCGTGCCGAACGATGCATCTGAGATCTAGCCTCCTTTATACAGGGCTAGGAGGAGCCATCGGGGAGGACAATCTCCACACAATCTAAAACCCTAGCGACACACACCGTAAAGAGATCTACATCGCCATAGCCATCAAGACACCCTTGTAATCTCTCTGTCAATTAAAAACACACAAACAACACGTAGGTTTTTTTTCCTTCGGGCCTGAAGCTGGGTAAACGTTCCCTTTTATAGTTTGTGTGCCGATGAAACCACCAACACGCTCTTCCCTAAAGCCCAAGTTCATCATCTATGAATATTGTCGTGGTACCCCACGTCACCTGTAGCGGGGACAACCTTAGAGCACCGAACACTGTGGATCGTGTCGGGCCGAAGCGGCATTTGGAGCAGGCGGCTACACGTACGTGGTTAAGTAAATGGTGTGTCCAAAGATTTTTAGAGGACGTTTTGAAAGACGCGGCCGAACATGCTCTAATACGTACGTTTTTCCTCGCATCGTCCAAAAGCTCCTAGCTCGCAAACTCCATATGGGCAGCCATCCTTATTTCCTCGAGCCATTGCCCAACGTCGCACAACCTCACAACTCACTTCACATTAATCTCACAGATGTCGAAAATGCAATGGTGCTTATGAAATGGGGCGGTTGATATCAGAGCCGTTCACATGCATAGGGATGCTCATCTGTGGGGTCCACCAGCTCACCCACTCATTGCAAAAGATTCTCTTCTTGAAATACACTACTAATTCTAAAATGAGTATAACTTTTGCATAATAAATGTAAATGAGATTTTGTTTGCATATTTGACTTCCTCCCGACGAACTCTTCAAAATGAGTATAATATTTAATTTTTTAAAATTGATTTCGTGAACTGTATCTATAGTCCTCTATTGTTTGCGCATGTAGTCCGTATGCCATGTTCATGTAGTCCTGCGAAAAGTAATGTTGGATTTATAAAGTCCTTATCAATTTTTCATATGGTATATGCAGTAATATCAAAAGTATTGTTGCTTTTACACACATGACAGCTGTAGATTCCCTTTTCACGTGGGGTCATGCTGGACCGAATCTCGAGAAACACAACTATAAACAACGGCTGTGATATCAACAGCGCCCCATTTTATAAGCACAATCTGCAGGTCGCACAGATGTAGGTTTGAACTGATAATTTGCAACCTGGCATGAAGCCAAAGCAAATGAAGTGGCGTTTCTTCGTATAAACAGTCGCGTAAATGAGACCAGGATTCTCTCAACGAGACGGTAGAAAACAAACGACAGTCGCAACTCGCAAGTTGGGGTTTATTTGCATGAGTAGAAAACAAACCTGTGATTTGCATACATATAAGTAGGAGGTATTCAAAAATTACAACAAGGTTGTTGCAAGTTGAAATTAATCGTTCGCCAAGCTTATCAGTCGCTTAACGTCTCCAAACGCAGGTACGTGCGGGACCCAGGAGGCAAATGCGGTCACATGACAAATCTGAGTCAAAGCCTGCAGACCGAATCACGAAGCAGTATCAGGGACGTCCAGCTAGCTAGGTTTGGGAATGAAGTTTCGGTAGCTTAACCCCAGAGTTGAGTGTATAAATAGGCTGCATGTCGCTCCTTATTTGGCACCAAACACACAACCATGTCCTCACCGAGAGCTCAGAGTCTGGCGAGAGCGGCGACGGCCATTCTGGCCGTGCTGGTCGCAGCGCTCGCCACGGCCGCTCGAGCCCAGATGTGCGGCTCCCAGGCCGGCGGAGCGCTGTGCGCTAACTGCCTCTGCTGCAGCGAGTGGGGGTATTGCGGCAGCACCGACCAGTACTGCGGCGCTGGCTGCCAGAGCCAGTGCGACGGCACCTGCGCCCCACCTCCCCCCACCGCCCCCCCTCCCCCCGCCGTCCCCCCTCCCCCTGCCGTCCCCTCTCCCCCCGCCGGCCCGGGCTTGGGGTCCATCTTGTCCAGGGAGCTCTTTGAGGAGATGCTCCTCCACCGCAACAACGCCGCGTGCCCGGCCCGCGGGTTCTACACCTACGACAGGTTCCTCGAGGCCGCCGCCAAGTTCCCGGAGTTCGCGGAGGGGCTGAGCACCGACACGCGAAAGAGAGAGGTGGCCGCGTTCCTTGGCCAGACGTCCCACGAGACCACCGGCGGGTGGCCGACGGCGCCTGACGGCCCCTACGCATGGGGCTACTGCTTCAATCGGGAGGTCAACCCGGGGTCTGACTACTGCGACACCAGCAGCACGGACTGGCCATGCGTGCCTGGCAAGCGGTACTACGGCCGCGGGCCCATGCAGCTCTCATGGAACTACAACTACGGCCAGGCGGGGCGCGCGCTCGGCTTGGACCTTCTGGGCAACCCGGACCTGGTGGAGACGGACGACATGGTGTCCTTCGAGACGGCGCTCTGGTTCTGGATGACCCCGCAGGGGAACAAGCCGTCGTCGCACGACGTCATCACGGACCAGTGGACCCCTACGCCCGCGGACATCGCTGCCAACCGCGTTCCGGGCTACGGCGTCATCACCAACATCATCAACGGCGGCCTCGAGTGCGGCATCGGCCCCGACCCCCGTGTCGCCGACCGCATCGGCTTCTACAAGCGCTACTGCGACCTCCTCGGCGTCAGCTACGGGCCCAACCTCGACTGCGACAACCAGAAGTCCTTCGCCTGGGGGCTCTCGGCTGGGCTCGCCGCGCAGCAGTGAAAACGGCCAGCCCTTTACTGTGTAAGCTTGCCGCTTGCGGGCTTCCTTTCTAGATCTTTTTTCTTATCGTAAACTTGTGCGTTGTGATTTGGGTACGTGTGATCACCCGTGTAACTTTTCCCGGAGCTTTCTACTGTGAAAGCTCCCTCGAGTCAACAACGAGTTAATAAAAGAGCGGAAAGTCTTCTCGCTCATGCATTTCTATCACGACTCTTTGGAACAAATTGCTACTGTGTATGATGTCCTTGTGATCGACCGACTCAGAGCATGTCTAACAGACCCCTTAAAAGGACCAAACCCGTATAATAACCGCCGAAATAAGGGGTTGGGCGCTACCCGGCCTTCTAGCAGACCCCGTAAAACAGGCCCCCGCATCGATTTTTTACAGTTTTGATTACGGGGCGGCTCTTCGCCCCTTACTTGTACGGGAGGCTGAATACAGGGCCAACCCTCAACTCATTTCACTAGGGCGCGCGGATATTTCAGAATTCCCAACCGTTTTTCCCGCGCCGCCGCCATAGCCACCCGCGCGCCGCCGCTGAAAACAGAATATTCCGCAGGATTCTGTTTTACGGGGTGGGGATACGGGGTCTGCTAGCTCGGACGAGTTTTCGGCCGACGAAAAGTAAATACAGGACCCTCTACTCGCGTTTTAAGGGGCAGAAAAATAAGGAGCCTGTTAGACATGCTCTCATAGCCATATATAACTGGTTAGAAAATAGCTCCAGTATTTAGATTCTCTGTTTAGCAAAGAAAGATTTTAGGGTGTATTCTACACATTAAGTGTGTAGTATATATGCCGATCTAGTGGCTAACATTAAATGGGCCAGAGTCAGGCCCAAGGACAAGCCTCTCCTTCTAATTACTGCTAGGGGTGTATATAATATCTAAATAGGAGTAACTCACTAATTTGATTTCTCTTAATATGCAAGCATGACACGTTACCACAATTATTTCTATTAGCTTTCATCATTGCTGATGTCCTTCCGTGTCCCCCACTGCGCGCAGTTGCTGAACCACGGTTTTTAAGCAAGTACAATAAGTTCTAATCAGCTGGCTACAAGGATTAAAATAACATATTTATATCTAATTGGAGGAGAGAGAAGAGGAGAGAGATTATAAGTGGGCTCTCATGCAAGAGCTGGCTCTAACACGTGCTCTTAGGCAAGTTGTGTGAATGAAATGTGGGTCATCCATTAAGAAAGTAGTACAATCTTATAGCCAACTATTGTACTTGTTGGCTACATGTTAGGGCATCTCCAACGCGGCGACGCATTTTAGCATCTGAAAATGTCCGTGCGCGTCCGTTTGCGTCGGCTGAAATGGTCGAAATCGATCGCGCGTCCGTTTGGTCGGAGGTGGCTCCAGCGGCACGACGCATTTTTTTCTCGAATTTCCATTTTTTATAACATGAAAACATAATTTACATACTAAAAGACATGGAAAAAAACCCTAAAAGCATGCGCCTACTGGTTCTCCTCGTCGCTGTCGATCACGACGAGCTCCGGTACCACCCACGGTCAGTTGGGAACCGGCGGAACATACGCCGGACGCGTCGGCGGTGCTGGAGGTGGAGGAGCCCAGGCCTGTGGCGGAAGTGGAGGAGCCCAGGTGACAAGGGATTAACTTGTCAATGCCTATGGATTGTAGGCTAGGGTTTAGTTAGAAGTAGAGGGCAAGTAGATCTCGAAGGTTTCAGCCGAAAAGTACTCGACGAATATGAAAACTAGGGTTTGCGAGACAATGATTCGATGATCTTCTCGTCCCTCGACCCCCCTTTATATAGGTGGAGCCGAGGGATTCGTGCTATACAAGGATTACGGAGTCCGGGATGGTTTCTAACTCATCCCGCCGGATTACAAATAACACTTCCTATTACAACTCTATCTTTTCCTTAAATACATCTTGGGCTCTCGAGTCTTCTTATTCTTCGGGTAGTGGGCCTTCAATAATCCCCGGGTACTATATTAGGCAGGCCCATTTGGGATGCCTATGTCAGTAGCCCCCGAGATTTTGCTTGAATCATAGAGTCAGGGAAAATCTCTACTGTTTATTTTTACTCGAAAGCTCTAACTTTCATACTTTTTCTCATAAAATTCTATATTGTACAGGGATATTGGTAGTTGGGGCTAGTTCATCTGACGGATCAGGTACTAGTTAACTGCTCTAGTGGCAATCCGCAAAAACCTACTTCAAAATCACGTCCCTGGACATGATTTCGGGATACTGGTGTAAACTTCGACAGGCGCCGCTTAAGGTCTTACCATTCGTCGAGTCCCGGTTAAATTTATCGAGTACCTAACGCGTCCGTTAGGATTTTTCTTCGTATCCGTTGATACGGATAAAAGTAGCAGAGCGCAGTCTTCGGCGATGCCACGCCCAGCGAGAATAGGTCCGGGGTCTTACCTTCGCAATTTTGCGGCATTCGAGAAATTGATCGCAACTTCGGCGTTCGAGAATATATTGTCGAGTGCTTTTCCGGCTGTTGGAATGGCACATTTTATCGAGTCAAATATGACTTATATTGCTCTCCCGATGGGAGTATATGGAGAGTTAATGATAACTCGAAATATACTCTCTTGCTTGTTCTATTTTTCCTTTGTTAATTTCATCGGGCACGCGAACAGGCGTTCCCGATGGGAGTAGCCCCCGAGGCTACAGCCAAGAACTTGTGCTTGGTTGTAGGCTCAACATTTTAGTCCACCTTGTCGCTATATTGCCATTATCTCCTGATATTCTTTCCTCCTTCTTCTTCTCTCTTTCTTTTTTCCCTCTTTCTTTTTTCTCTATTTTTTTTTTTTTATTTGTCGGGTGCGCGAACAGCGCTCCCGATGGGAGTAGCCCCCGAGGCTACAGCCAAGAACTTGTGCTTGACTTGTAGGCTCAACATTTTCTATATTTGCCATTGTCGAAATTTTACTTTTTTCGAAGTAGCCCCCGAGCATTTGGGCAAAAACTTGTTTCTGACCAAAGGCTCCCGATGCATTCTAATAACTTATCCTGTCGCCATTCTCCTTTCTCTTGTCGAATTTTTTTCAACTCCATCTATTGCCGAGATTTTTCTGTTTTGTGGGTCCATGGTTTCCACCATGCTGACACGTCGTGCAAGTGGGGGACACACGTCCTCCGCTTTTTCTGGCGCACGTACTGTAACGCCTATCCCAGTAAAAATACTTTTTTGCCCTTGTGTCTAGAAGATCTATTCTCACCACACGATTTCCTCATCCAACGGCACACTGCTTCACCCAATTCTTATATAAACCTGTCTTCAACCTCCGTTCATCCCCTTGCTTACGCCGCTCACCTGTTCCTCTTCGCAAAACTTCCTTTGCACCCAAATCTCTCTGATTTTTCCGCTCTCGCATACATTGCTCAATCCGCTGCCGTGAATGCCACCGTGTGCGCGTTTGACTCGCCACAGCACTCCAGAGTCCGCGATGGCCGCTGAAGATCTTGAGTGGGAGAGATCCAAAATCTCCAATCAAGACGCCAACCTGATGAAAAGGCTTGGCCTGATGAAGAAGGAAGGCGCCATCCGCTTTCCCAGTGAAGAAAGCTATCCCAAGCCTCCAATGGAGTATCGGGTTAGCTTTGTTGATCATCTTATCCGCGGCCTTTCGCCTCCAATTCATGATTTCCTCCGCGGCCTTCTTTTCGTTTATGGGATTCAATTGCATCATCTGACCCCCAATTCCATCCTTCACATTTCTATTTTTATCACCCTTTGCGAATGCTTTCTTGGAGTTGCTCCTAATTGGGCTCTTTGGAAACGCATCTTATGCATCCGCCGCAATGGCTCCCACAACGTCACTTATAACATAGGTGGCGTTGTTATCTGTGTTCGTATCGATGTCGATTATTTCGACGTCAAGTTTCCTGATTCTGTCCAAGGATGGCGCAAGAGGTGGCTTTACATTCACGAAGAAAGCGCCAACTCCGTTGAGCACAACATAATTCCCTTCGACGGGAATGCCAAAATTCAGCGCCGTCGCTCCTGGGATGCCGAAGCTTCTGAAGAAGAGAAAAAGGCGACAGAGACGCTCATGTCTCGCATTCGTCAGCTTCAAAATACTCGAGGCAAGGAGCTATCTGGTGTTCAAATCACTGCCTACTTCCTTAGGATTAGAGTGCAGCCTCTTCAGGCTCGCAAAAATCCCCTTTGGACGTACTCTGGTAAAAATGACGCCAACGAATCTCCGGTGACCTTTCCACCAAGGATTTGGAGAAGTTGGTTCGAAGACTTTCTCGCACGGGCAAAGATCCAGTTCCTTCTTCTTGTCGCGTGGAACCATACAGCTCCACCAATCCACTCCCCAAGGTATTTTGTCTTTCCGCATTTTTATCTTGTTGCGCCTTTTTTCTGCATCTCATTGTATTGTCATCTCTTTACTTTTTCTTTGGTTTCTATTTTTTCAGGACCATCCTAGTATAACTTCCCTTCCTCCTCTTCCTGAGGGTGGAGAGGTCGAAGAAATGACCATCGTTGCCGACGATACTCAGGGCTCTTACGTTTCTCGAAAGCGAAGTCGCGGGTTCTCACAAATCTGCGGCTTCCCATGAGAAAGAAATTGAATCTGAGGCCAGTGAATCAACTGAGTCCCTTCCTCCTGCTTGTCTCTCCCAAGAACAAAAGGAAAAGGACTCGATGCCGAGGATTACGGCATTTCTAAGGCTGAAGAAGTTGTTCCTTCTCATCCGAGGTCAGCTTACGATCCTTATGTTGAATCCCTCATCAGCTCGTAAGTCGATTTTATCTCTCCCCCCTTTTTTTGTACTCGAAATATTTATATTGTCTTGCTTTTTATACTGTCGACTTTTTTGTTCACTAGTGATGAGGAAGAAGAAGTACCAGTCACTGACGTGGCTCCTCGGACAAGCACGTCACGTGCTGTACTTGTTTCAGACACGCTAGTTGAAGGAGATGAAACATCGCCTCCTCAACAAAACGTCGTCACCACTACTCCACCGTCAAGCCCCCTTGTCCCTTCGCCAAAAAGGGCAAGGGTTGAAATGATCGTTGAGCCTCCTCCTCAATTGGGCAGCTCTTCCTCGCAGCTCTTGGATGATGTAAGTTTATCGAGATCTATATTTCCTCTATTTTGCTTTTGTGGACCCCTACTTTGTGTAATGCCGAAGTTTTTCCCCTTCTTTCCTTCTTCTTTGACAGCCTATGATCAAGGATCTTATCCGCATCGGGTCCCAATTTATTGGGTACCGCGAGTATGCCAGCAGAGCCGAAGGTAACGACTTTTGCTGTTTTTCCTTGGTTTTTTACTCCTGCTGCTTGTCGCTTTTTTTTTTTTTTTGATCTTTCTTCTCTTCCTTCCTTTCTCAACAGAAAAACTTGCGGAGGCTAACCAACGTGCCGATACACTTGCTCGAAAACTCGAGCAAAGTGAGACGGCTCGTAAGAAGGCTGAGCTTGCCGCTAGCGAAGCTAGAGCTGAAGCTGATGATGCTAAAGCAAAGGCCGCTAGTGTCGAAGAATTGCAGCAAAGGCTCAAAGATGCTGAATCTGCCTTACACGAGCAGAAAGCTGCACAGACTGCACGTGAGCAAGGAGTTATCAAGCGTTTGAAGTCGCAATGTCGACGTACGCTGAGTAATATCCTCAATTTCTTCTATTTTGTTGCATTTCCTGTGTCTTGATTTTCGACTAATATGTTGTCTCGTGTGTCAGCCCAAACGAGGCCAAGATTATGATCCGGAGAATCCCGTCAATGACCCTCTCCTTGACGCACTTTCTCTTTTGGAGCTCCATGGACGCGAAATTCGTGAAGGCGTGGCCAATGCTAGTGGGGCTTTGTCGGCGTTGTTCCCCTACTTCTTCCCGAAGAAAGAGGAACCTTCGACTTTCCTTGACCTTGCCAAGCTTTTCAATACATCAGAAGATCTTGGGCTGAAGATGCGCCATGAGAATATGAAGGTGGCTGTTGAAAATACTTGTTGCTACGGTTGCTGACGAGTCAGCGAGACTCTCGGCTCGGACGAAGGTTGGCGACACCGATCGGATAGAGCAGTCGAGGTGGAAGTCAACGATGAAGGCGGCCAAGCCCAATACGAAGAAAATCTTGGCGTATCTCGGGATCAAGCCAACGTCGACTCCTAGTTCGTCAAGGCCGGAGGTCTAGTTGCATGTCTCTGTTTTTCTTTTGCTTCTTTTGCTCTTGTCGCCAAAGTAGTCTTTTGGCGACACGTATTTTCTTAGCTCCACTGTAGTGCCCTTGTAATTATTCCCAAGAGATTAATGAAGAACTCTATCTTTGCCTGTTTTTTGATATTGTTCTGTTTAAATTTCAGTTGATATTTGATAACTATACTCCAATTCCTACTCCTTCCAATGCTTGGCCTTCTTCCCTCGCGGAGAGAGCTGTTACGATATCGCACTGTCGATGATACCTTGTCGCAAGAATTGAATGATCTTCGACAACAACTTCGATATGCGAAAAAGCAAACACTTGTGATGATGGAGCAGTCTCGTAAATCATTCGAAGCCGAAAAAGTTGCCCTTCGGCAAGCCCGCGAGGTCGTGGGCTGCTAAGGAGATTGCTTGTTTATGAAGCTGAAAAAGCGGTCACTCGAGAAAATTTCATGCTCGAGTTAATGAATGAAGCCAGTGCGGATATGTCGGGTATGTTTGTCTCGTCTTGTGATATCTTTCATCTTCATGCTATTGTCTTCTAAAGGTTGTCCCTTCGTTGTGTTGATAGGTGCCTTTATTGATGCTGCTGCTTGGGAAGAGAGGGTAAACACTAGGACAAACCTCCTTGTCAATCTTTCCTTGGACCATGGTTCTTTGTTTTGGGCCACTCCGGAGAGGACCCGCCAAATTACCAGATTTCGGGATCGTACCTCTCAAACCCGTGATTTCCTTCACTTCTGTACCAAAACCTTATCCATGGTTTACAACTCCATGTTTCCTCGGAATGTCCAACCAAAAACTCTTCTTGAATTGATGGAAAGGTTCAGGGATGCTCGCAGTATCCACGATTTTGTCAAAGCACAGCTGGTAGCTGGTGCCAGATTTGCTCTTATCATGCTCCAGATCTGCCACTCGAAGCTTGACCTTGCCCAAGTTGTCGAGAGGGTTCATCAAAAGGTAAAGCGTCGGAGAGTTGGTGTTGATAGGATTAACACGAAGGTTACACCTATAGCCGAAGAAATGATTGAGGACCTTCTTCGGATGGATGCCGACTTTTTTGCCGATGGCCATTATGCCGATTTTCTTGGTGCTGCTCTGAAGAAAACAGAGTTACTCTTGATGACATACTTGAATCAAGACTAGTTATTTTCTTCTTGTAGAAATTTCTTCTTTGTAGTCCATGACTATATTGTAAAGCAACCATTATACTTCTATGTTTGTCTAGCCCCGAGTGTTTCGGTGACTTTTTACTATATTTGTATATTTGCGAGGTTGTGGACCAAGGCATTTATATATTGAAGGCAAATATGAGCCCCCGAGCTTTTACTGAGTACTATTTTGTATTTTTATTGACTCACGAGGTATTTGAATACCAAGGCAAGGTTTTTTCCTTCTTTTATCGATGAACTATATTGAAATTCGTCGGAGCGATGACTTTGGTCACGTTGATAAAGAAAAAGGTGATATAGCCACTATCTTTATTATATTGCAGCACCGCGAGCCCGCCTCATTAAAAACCTTCTCCGGCCCCACTCGGTGCCCGAAAAGGAAAAGAGTGCGTCCGAAAACTCGCGGCGTTTCGGTCATGAAGTTTACAAGGACTATATTTCGACTCTAGGCGTAGAACCGCCTGAGTTGCGCCACGTTCCAGGGGTTTGGCTCCTCCACCCCTGTCTTCTTGTCCTTTATCCTGTATGCTCCTCCTCCGATTACTTCCGTGACGATGTAAGGGCCGAGCCATGGTGACTCGAGTTTTTCATGACTTTTTGCGTGAGCCGAAGAACTAGGTCGCCCACTCGAAAAGATCTTGGCCGCAAACGTCGACTGTGGTAATTCTTCAAGTCCTGTTGATATTTGGTTACTCGAGACAATACTTCATCTCGAGCTTCATCAAGTGCGTCGACATCATCTTCTAGCGCTTTTCTCGACGTTTCTTCGTCATACTCCGCGACGCGTGGAGAGTTGTGCTCTATCTCGATTGGCAATCCTGCTTCGCTCCATGTACCGGAAAAACGGAATTTCTGTGTCGCTGTATTTGGAGTTGTTCGGATGCTCCACAACACACTTGGTAGTTCCTCGGGCCGGGTATGTCGAGCTTTTTCTAGTGGTCCTAACAAGCGCTTCTTGATGCCATTGCGGATGATGCCATTGGCTTTCTCGACTTGCCCATTGGTTTGAGGATGTGCAAGCGATGCAAAGTTCAGCTTGATACCCACCTCTTCGCAATAGTCTTTGAATTCATTGGACGTGAAGTTGCTGCCGTTGTACCGTGACGATCTCTGTGGGGCACTCCAAATCTGAAGACGAGGTCTTTTATGAATTTTACTGCAGATGCTCCGTCTGGTGAATTTATCGGCTTCGCTTCTATCCACTTTGTGAATTTGTCGACAGCTACTAGCATGTATTCCTTTCCTCCTGGCGACGATTTGTGTAACTTGCCTACCATGTCGAGTCCCCATTGTGCAAAGGGCCATGACAAAGGTATTGGTGCTAGCTCTGCTGTCTGGAGAGTGAGGTTTTGCGGCAAACCTTTGACACGCGTCGCAAGTTCGTACTATGTCCTTAGCGTCCTCTATTGCTTGTCAACCGGTAGAATCCTGCCCGAAAAACCTTGGCTGCGATAGCTCGACTACTTGCGTGGTGGCCACATATTCCTTCATGTACGTCCTTTAGAATTATTCTTCCTTCTTCGGGTGTAACGCACCTTTGCAAGACGCCTGAAATACTTCGCTTATATAATTCTCCCTTAACCACCGTGAAAGCTTTGGAGCGTCGAATTACTCGCCTTGCCTCAACTGGATCATCGGGTATTTCTTTCCTGAGGATATATGATATGTATGGCTGCATCCATGGTATCTGTATTACTAGGACCAGGTCTTGCTCTTCTTCTTCTTCCTCTTGCTTCTCCTTGATAGCCCCCAGGGTTTCTTCTCCTTCTTTTTTGATTTTGTCGTCTCGGTGGATCTCTCTGTTATCTCCTCCCAAAATACACCTGGTGGGACTGCAAGGCACTTGCGACCCGATGTTTGCAAGAACGTCGGCTTCGTCGTTGCTCAATCTGCTAATATGATTTACTTCGCATCCATCGAACAATTTCTCGAGCTCATTGTACACCTCCTTGTATGCCATCATGCTATCATTGACTGCGTCACATTGGTTCATAACTTGCTGAGCTACCAAGCGTGAGTCGCCAAAGATTTTTAGTCGAGTTGCTCCGTGATGCTTTCGCCATCTTCATCCCGTGTATGAGAGCCTCATATTCCGCTTCATTGTTAGATGCGTTAGGGAATGTCATCCGAAGGATGTACTTCAACTTGTCGCCTTCGAGGTGATATGAGTACTACTCTGCGCCAGCCCCTTCTAGCCTCTTGGACCCATCGAAGTTCATAGTCCAGGTTCTCGATAAATGCGGGGTCTCGTATTTTGCAACTCCATCCACTCTGCGATGAAGTCTCGGTAGTATTTGCGACTTTATTGCTTTCCTTTTTCGTACGTGATGTCCCGAGGGGAAAGTTCTATTCCCCAAAGGGAGACACGACCCGTGGCTTCGGGTTGTTCGAGTATGTTTGACAAAGGAGCTTCATTGACCACTATGATCGGGTGTGCCGAAAAATAGTGACGCAATTTTCGTGCTGTCGTGAACACTCCATATGCTAGCTTTTGGTACTGAGGGTACCTTTGTTTTGAGGGCGACAAGACTTCGCTCACGAAGTATACTGGTCGCTGCACTCCATGGATTTTCCCTTCTTCTTCTCTTTCGACAACTAACACCGTGCTAACCACTTGGGGTGTAGCTGCAATATACAATAGGAGAGGTTCCTTTTCCTTTGGAGCTACCGGGATTGGTGGTGTCGAGATTTTTCGCTTCGGATCCTCGAAAGCTCTATCGGCTTCTTCGTTCCACTTGGAATTTATCTCCTTGTTTTATCGAGCGCATAAAATGGTAACGCTTTTCTCCTAACCCTGGCGACGAACCTGCTCAAAGCTGCGACTCGCCCAGTTAGCTGCTGTATTTCCTTCAATTTCGTTGGCTTCCTCATTGTTACTATGGCTTGTATTTTGTCGGGATTTGCTTCAATCCCTCTTGCTGAAACTAGAAACCCTAGAAGTTCTCTGTCGGGACGCCAAAAGAACACTTCGTCGGGTTCAGCTTGAGGCAGAATTTGTCGAGGTTGTCAAACGTTTCTTTGAGATCCTCGATCAGCGTTGTTCCCTTCTTTGATGTTATGACGACATCATCGATGTATACTTGCACGTTTTTCCCAATCTGTGTTGCTAAACACTACGCATCATCCTACGATATGTTGCTCCCGCATTTTTTAGACCGAAAGGCATTGTCTTGTAGCAAAACACGCCGTAAGGTGTAATAAACGCTGTTTTGGCTTCATCATCTTCTTTTAATCTGATCTGGTTATAACCGAGTATGCATCCAAAAAGGAAAGACGTTCACAACCTGCCGTGGAGTCGATAATTTGATCGATCCTTGGGAGGGAAAGTGATCCTTAGGGCAATGTTTGTTGAGACACGTAAAGTCGACGCACATGCGAAGGACTGTCGTGTTTTTCTTCGGCACCATCACCGGGTTAGCTACCCATGTGGCTTACGTAGATATCTCTACGATAAAACCAGCTTCCTCTAGTCGATTTATTTCGATAGCATGGCTTTGCGGTTTGGTTCCGAAAACGCCGCAAAGGTTGTTTGATTGGTTTCATTGTTGGATCCAAATTTAGGTGGTGCTCGGCAAGTTCCACTAGGTACTCCTGGCATGTCAGCTGGACACCATGCGAAGATTTTCCGAGTTCTCACGGAGGAACTCGACGAGCGCGCTTTCCTATGCGATATCCATGTTGTTTGCAATGGATGTCGTCTTTTTTGGATCTGTCGGGTGAATCTGCACCTCCTTAGAATTTTTCTCTGTGTTGAAAGTTGATTCTTTATTTGGCCTTCCGACGTCCGGCAATACGTCGTAATCAGTCATGCTCTTCGACGCCAAGTATTCCGCTTGCATCCCGAAGGTTTCTGATAACCGATGGAAATCCTTGTCGCACTTATCTGCTAAGGCAAAACTCCCTTTGACCGTGATTGGTCCCTTGGGTCCGGGCAATCTCCATAACAGGTATGTATAGTGTGGTACTGCCATAAATCTAGCGTATGCTGGTCGTCCCAACAAAGCGTGGTACTGCGATGGGAAATCCACGACTTCAAATTCCGGTTTCTCGATTCTATAATTTTCTCGGGTTCCAAACGCGAACGTCGAGGTTGATCTTCCCCAATGGGTAACTTGGTTTCTCCGGTGTGATGCCGTGGAACCTTGTGTACGGTGGCTTCGAGGTTTGCTAAGGATATGTTCATCTTCCTCAATGTATCTGCATACATGAGGTTTAAGCTGCTGCCACCATCTATGAATACTCGAGAAACGTCAAATCCTGCGATAACTGCTGGCGAGAATGAGTGCTTGACTGCCCTGGTCGAGGAACTTGCTGCGGGTGGTCCGCTATGGTGAAGCCGATGTCTTGCCACGACCAATTGAGGTACTCAAGCTGTTGGTGGAGGCATTTTCTCTGCCATGAACACCTGTCGCGAGATTACTTTTTGAGCTCTATTAGATGGCCTTCCCTTCGAATCATCGACACCTTGCTCCGTTGGAGTTAGGATCAACATAGGGTGGTGGTGCAGGTGCTGCCGCTATTCCGAGCTGGTGTTGATTGCCTTCCGTAATCGCGGGAGGTGGCGGTAGATGAACTTCGCTCCTAGGCTCCCGAGGGTTTCTGCTGTGCTGCTCGTGCGTGAGCGTTTTACGCACATCCGAACATTGCTTGAAAATTTCGACAATCTTTACGCGGGTGTCTCGACTGTCTTTTCCCATTGCTGTCGAGGAAGAAGTGCATCTGGCACGGTCCGTTCAGCATTTCTTCGGGAGACATAAAAGGTCGTGGAAACCTTGGCCCACTATTTTGCCTGTTGCGGGAGTCGTCCTTATTATCGCCTCGCTGCTCATTGCTTCTCTGATAATCATCTCTGTTGCTTCCTCCTGTATTTGACCGAAATCCTGCCGAAATTTGCCCTGGGGCATCGTAATTCGGATACTGCCGAGGAAATCGTCGCCTCGTTTGATAATTTCGACCACGGTCCTCCTCTGGCGACCTGTGTCGTTTATTGTGGACAGCGTCTTCTCCATCTGCCCATCTATTTGCTATCTCCATCAACGCGGATACTGTTTTTGGATTGGTCCTTCCCAAGTCCTCGACAAAATCCCCGCGCTCGATTCCTGCGACAAACGCATCTATTGCTCTCTCGTCGGATATATTTTACTGCCGAGTTTTTTATGATGTTCCACCTTTGGATGTATTTTCTCATTGACTCATCTGGCTTTTGTCGACACGCCCTCAGCTCTTCCAACGATGCGGGCTTCTTGCATGTGGATCTGAAGTTCTTGACGAAAACGTCCTCGAAACTTTCCCAGCTGTCGATGGATCTGGCGGAAGTTTTTTGATCCAAGATCGTGCGGCTCCACTTAAGTGCACCTGAATACTTTGCATCGCTGTTGCTCTAGTTCCTCCGGTTAGCTTTACCGTCTCGAGGTAATCAATTAGCCGATCCTCCGGGTCTTGCGGGCCGTCGAACTTTTGAAGTGATCGGGTAACTTGAATCCTGAGGGGACTCGAGTTTTTCGGACTCTTCTCGTGAAGCACGGTAGACCGCACATATCCTCGTCATTAAGCTCCGGGGACTGCCGATGATCTCTTCTGCTTTGCCTTGCTCTGTCGACCCTTGCTTGTACTCCTGTGTCTCTTGCTCCACTTGGTCCTTCCGGAGCTGCCGCCGTTCTGCTCTGCGAGGTCGTGGACTATTTTGCCTTCTCTGCTCCTTCGGGAGGCGTTGCTACGAACGCTGTCCCCATAGCTCCAACTCCTGCCAATGCCATGTTGTATAATGTTTCCCTTGGATCTCCACGGGGGTGGCTTGGATGCGAGGATGTAAGCTTGTGTCGCCATATACCCGGCTTACGGTGTCCTAGGGATAATATTTCCTCTTGTATCTATCGACATAAAGGACATGTCGAGGTTTTGAACCAAGTACTCTCTGTTGCTTCGGGTATGTGTTGTAGCCTTGATCTTCCTCTGTTCCGAGCCTCCCTGTGGCTATCACCCGAAATTCTAGACTGTCCACTTAGATCTGCCCTTCTCCTGCTGGATGCAGAAGCTGCCGCCTTTCTCTTGTTCAACTCAGCTGTCTGTTTTTCTATTTCTCGGGCAGTTCGTGCGAGCATATATTGATAAGCTTGCGGTTCTTGAGCTGTAGCTGTTGTCGTCATTGGTTCTGAACCATCTATGGCTTTTGCCGCTCTATCCCAGAGCTGCTCGTGGAAGTTGGACTCGACGCGTGGTGTGGGCCCGACATATTTAGTGCCCATACCTCTCCTTAGATACGAGGGATCGACAAAAGGATTTCCCAATTGGTCGAAAGCCTCCGATGTTTCCTCTTGATCTTCGATAGCATAAATCCGATGATATTTTGTACTCAGATCTATGTTGGGTTTGGTGACATCGTTGTTGGGATTGATGAAGACCTTGCCCACTGTGAGAGATTTGTCGATGAAGTCGTAACTGTCGACATCGCTTGAGCCATTGCTTATATATGAGTCCGCGGATGACTCGGACGATGCATTGCTTGAAGATCTTGGCGAGTTTCTCTCTTGCTCGATGTTGACGTAGCGTGTTGCCGAAGTTTCTTCTTCGACTCGGTTGATGATGCATAGCTTGAAAATTCAGAATCGACCGCCGACGATCCCGACGAAATCGGAATTTCGACACGATACGATCCTTCCTTCTCGACGCGAAAGTGGAACCTTCCGAACGTCATCTCCAAGGGCTCCGCCAGATACGCATATGCATCCAAACGGGAGGGTGGGTGAGGAACAAAATCAACGGGACCGGTAGCGATCCGTTTACCTCGATCCATAGTGTTGCTTCCGGTTGACGATGTCGAAGATCTTGAACGTGCCATCGAGATCGGATCCTTACGCCTCTAATTCCCACGAGACGGCGCCAATTGACAAGGGATTAACTTGTCAATGCCTATGGATTGTAGGCTAGGGTTTAGTTAGAAGTAGAGGGCAAGTAGATCTCGAAGGTTTCAGCAGAAAAGTACTCGACGAATATGAAAACTAGGGTTTGCAGACAATGATTCGATGATCTTCTCGTCCCTCGACCCCCCTTTATATAGGTGGAGCCGAGGGATTCGTGCTATACAAGGATTACAGAGTCCGGGATGGTTTCTAACTCATCCCGCCCGATTACAAATAACACTTCCTATTACAACTCTATCTTTTCCTTAAATACATCTTGGGCTCTCGAGTCTTCTTATTCTTCGGGTAGTGGGCCTTCAATAATCCCCGGGTACTATATTAGGCAGGCCCATTTGGGATGCCTATGTCACCAGGCCTGAGGTGGCGCCCCCACGGGTTTTACGGCGGAGGTGGAGGCGGCGGTTGAACCGGTGGCGTGGCCGAGTCCTGTAGCGACAGTCGTAGGGCTTCTTCCTCCGATAGGCCCGGCGGCATGATGCCGGTGGCGTACCGGAGCAGCGGCGGCTGCACATGTCGGTCGTTCTCTGAGACGAGGACGCCGAGCCTCGCGATCTCGTCGTCCGTCATGTTGTCCGGGTACTCGAACTTCCGGCCCTCCGCCGTGGCCAACTGCCATTCCTGGAAGACGCACGCGACGTAGTCGTCACTGTCGTCCTCGGCCTCCTCGTTGTGGTACGCCAGCGCCGCAGAATCCCAGCCGCCGTCCGCCAGTGCGCGCGCAGAAGAGGAAGCCACGACATTGATGGCGAAGGCTGCGGCGCAGACGCGGAAGCGCTGACCGCGGAAGCGATGCCCTCGATAGAGGCTCGCTGCCAGGCGAGCCCGGTGGAGAAGCGAGCGGTCACTTGGTGCGTTCGTGCAGCGTCCTCCGCGACGCATCCCAGACGCAAATATACGTCGGGTTTGCGTCGCTGCGGTCCGCCCGGTCACGACGTGTCGCTCCGCTGGAGGTGGTACCAGACACATTTTTGGTCTGGATGGACGCAAATGGTCGTTCAGTGTCTGTTTGGATCGCCCTATTGAAGATGCCTTAGCTATAGATAATATAACATCTTGCTTACACTATTGGAATTGCTCTTACGAAAAACGAAGCACCTACCTCTTTTTTAGATGGAAATAAAACATCTACCTTATTAACGAGGCAGACAAGCGGCTGTCGCATCTTTACTACTCACCATGGTCCCGTCATTATCTACGATTATTTGACCTCCTCCATCCCTCTTGGATCTACATCTCCCCAGTTCTCTGACTTTGTCAGCCTGCTCTTTTTCTTCTCAACCATACCATCATGGTGCAGCTGGAGATCCACACAGCGGCGGCCAGCAGTATTCCCGGAAATTGTTAGGAGTGCCGCAATTTGTGCGCACACATGGATTTCCTTTTTTCTGATTTTATCGCTTCTTCGATAGTTAGTCACGGAAGAATCCCAGCCAGGGTGTTTGTTCCCAAGTCGATAAACATGGAGGTTGGAGCAATCCATGGCTATTGCTGATTCCACCAAAGCCCACATATTCCATTTATGGGTCTTTTCAGTGAACAAATTGATTTGGCTACATGCTCCAGATGATGTTTTGCAGTCCCAACTCATTTTATTTGTGCGTCTGATCAGACCGGCCACATGCTCTGGGTGGTGTTCTTCATTCCAACCTCATTTTATTTGTGCGTCTGATTAGACCGAATACATTATTATCTGTATTGATGCTGGTTAATTATTTGCTCCCTGATGGTGCTTCTGTATTTCTACTTCAACACGGTCCAAGCTCCACATTCTTTGCATGGCGATGAAGCTTCTTCTTACAAATTAATTGGTTGAGCACTTACCCAGCTTATTTGTAGCAGAAATTACCTTTCAAGGGATCGTGTCTATATTATTGAACAAGGGATCTGCCGAATTGTCATGCTATGTAAGTTGCAAAGCTTTGTCATGAAGATATTTGATGAAAAAAATAACTGTTCTTCCATTCATCCTTGCAAAATCATATGTCTCATTTTTTTCCAATTCTATGTGGGAAGCCACTGTTCATAGTATAAGTAGCTTAACTTATTATATTTCCACGTAAATATGTAGTCGGATTTAAAAGTGTGATATATGTCGATTAAGAGAACACGTATACAAATTTATGATACGCAGCAACGCGCGGAGTATCATCTAGTTTTATATAATTACTTTGTTAGGCCGTATACCAGCAATGCGCTAGTGTAATACTACCTCCATCCTAAATTTTAAGTCTTATATTATTTTTAGAAAGTCAAATTATATCAAATTTGACTAAGTTTTTACCAAAAATCATTGACATGCAAAATATAAAATCAATATCAGTAGATAGATAATGAAATATATTTTCGTGTGGTATCTAAAAAATATTATATTTGTTCATATATTCTTCTAAATGTTTTGTCAAACTTTATTTGGTTTGACTTTTCAAAAAAAAAGTCTTAAGCTTTGGGATGGAGGTAGTATTTGTAGAACAGTAACCTTAATCATTAGTAGTCACAACTTTCAACTAAAAATTCGTTCAAAGAATTTCAGGTGGTAATTTTCCCTCATGCTAAAACAAGCACTCGTGGTGTACTACATTCATACTACGCACACACTTAGCTCTGCATTGTGTCAAAAGCTGAATTTTTCGACAACCGTCAGGTGGAAGAGGATGGAAGGGAGCATCTAAGACACCTGAACCAACAAAGTTTAGAAAATCAGTACCATAGAAGATCAATTCCATCATACAAGGGACTAAGGATTTGATTGAGCTTGTATTCAGTTGTTAACTCTGATATTCTGCAAGAAGTTAGACAGAGTGTAAACCAAGAAAAATAAATCTCTAATTTCAAACATGAACAAAATATTTTGCTACTTGTTCTGTAACATTTGGTTTGGTAGGAACACATCCTCATCTCAAATGTATAACTCAATATAATCTGACAACCATCGCAAAAAATATAATATAACCTGACAACTCTAGGCAACAAAGAAGCAACTCTAGGAACGGAAATTCAATTCGGCTCCCGGGTGCATATGCTCCCTCTACCAAAAAATCATATTTTGAAATGTAGAAAAATTTGGACAAAAAATTCTACATGTACATCTCCATAATATATGAATGTTTGTTAAGTTTCACGAAAAAATAATATTTTTTATGATCTATGTAAAAAAGAGAAAGTTTATCTTGTAAAAAGCATTATTTTTAGCACTGAATTTTGTCTTTTTTACACACGTCACATGATAAGTCGATTTTTTATGAAACGACTTTGTAAGCGCGTAGCACGTAAAGATGTACGTCCGAATTTTTTGTTTCAATTTTTTTGAAATTGAGAACATGTGTAAGATGCATTTCAAAATATAGGGAGCATATGCACCCATGTTCCAAAACACCACTCCCCTCTAGGAAACTATACCTAATAACTTCAAAAACCTGGCAGGAACCTTGCAGCCGAGGGCAATTATAGGTCAGGGATTTATTTCCTGCTAAGAACACTTTCTAAAAGGAAAAGGCAGATAATTTCTTGGCTCTTCCGAAAATTTGACTGACAAAAGAAGTGCCAATTGTCAAATACAATGACTCGAACCGTACTTGAGTCTATACGGGTTGCTTGTTATATATGAGGCGCAAAGGCCGGTTTAGGTTTAGTACAAGGAGAGGTATATGTATATACATACAATACGGAAAACTCCTGCTAAGAACACTTTCTAAAAGGAAAAGGCAGATAATTTCTTGGCTCTCCCAAAAAATTGACTAACAAAAGAAGTGCCAATTGTCAAATACAATGACTCGAACCGTACTTGAGTCTATACAGGTTGTGTGTTATATATGAGGCACAAAGGCCGGTTTAGGTTTAGTATAAGGAGAGGTATCTGTATATACATACAATACGAAAAACTATACTCCCCCTTAATCTAAACCTTGAAAGGTTTAGATTACTCTTGAACTCATCGAGCCTTTGTGAAACCATCTGCAACTTGATCTTTGCTTGAAACAAATCTGATGTCCAGAAGATTATTAGCAACTCTTTCTCTGACTAAGTGAAAATCCATCTCAATATGCTTGGTATGAGCGTGAAACACTGGATTTCCAGACAGATGGGTAGCACCTAGATTTTCACACCACAAACATGCCTTTTCTTCAATTTAACACCAAGTTCACCAAGAAGAGCCTCAACCCAAATTAATTATGTTGTAGCATTTGCCAGAGCTTTGTATTCAGCCTCAGTAGACCTTGACATTGTGGCTTGTCTTCTGGCACTCCAAGATACCAGGTTTGGTCCAACAAATATAGCAAAACCACCAGTGGATCGCCTATCATCAATAGAACCTGCCCAATCTGCATCAGAAAACGCACTGAGGAGTGTAGATGAGGACTTAACAAATGTAATTCCAATCTTTGAGGTTTCTTGTATATATCTAAGAATACGTTTCACAGCAGATCAATATTCTGTAGTAGGAGCATGAAGAAATTATATTGACGGACTTTGTTCACAGAATAAGACAAATTTGGACGTGTCAATGTCAAATACTGGAATCCTCCACCAATACTGCGATACTGAGTGTTGTCTTCAGGGTCCAAAGGTACACCATCACTAAGAGACAACCGTTCTCTAGATGACAAAGGTGTAGGTGCAGCTTTACAGCCATGCATGCCAACCTTTGCAAGAGTTAGTAGCATATTTTTCGTGTGTTAGAACCAATCCATTGTACACCTTCTTGACTTCAATGCCAAAAAATAGTGTAAATCACCTGGATCTTTGATGGCAATTTTTTTTATTGAGAGCTTGAAGCAGAATATTAATGGCATCATCAGAAGAACTTGTTGCTATAATATCATCAACGTAGATCAACACATAGATAATGATACCTGATCTGTTATAGAGAAACAATGATGTGTCAGCCTTGGAGGGAATAAAACCAAGATCACTCAACTTGGCGCTGAGTGACAAGGAATTAACTTGTCAATGCCTACGTATTGTAGACTAGGGTTTAGTTGGAAGTAGAGGGAAAGTAGATCTCGAAGGTTTCAGCCGAAAAGTACTCGACGATTAAGAAACTAGGGTTGTGTTGACAATGGATTCGATCATTTCTTTGTCCCTCGACTCCCCCTTATATAGGAGGCGGAGCCGAGGGTTTCGTATTACACAAGTTTACATATTCCGGGAGACTCTCTGAGTTCAACACGTAAAGTTACAAATCTCTATATCCCTAATACAACTCTATCTTTCCTTAACAACTAATTGGGCTTCCGAACTTCATATTCTTCGACCTGTGGGCCTTCAGTAAACCCCCGGGTACCATCTTCGGCAGGCCCATTGGGGATGCCTATGTCAGTAGCCCCCGAGATTTGGCTTGAATCAAAGAATCATGGAAAATCTCCAACTTTATAATCATCAAATAACCTTTTCAAGCCATCACATAACTTTAAATAAGCAATTATATATTGTACAGGGATAATGGTAGTTGAGGCTAGTTCATCTGACGGATCAGGTACTAGTTAACTTCTCTAGTGGCAATCCGCAAAAACCTACTTCAAAATCACGTCCTTGGACATGATCTCGGGATACTGGTGTTAACTCGACAGGTGTCGCTTAAGGTCTTACCATCTGTCGAGTCCCAGTCATATTTTATCGAGTACCTAACGCGTCCGTTAGAATTTTTCTGCGTATCTGTTGATACGGAAAAAAGTAGCAAACCGACGTCAGAAATGGTGCCACGCCGCTGATGACCCACAAGTATAGGGGATCGCAACAGTCTTCGCGGGAAGTAAAACCCAATTTATTGATTCGACACAAGGGGAGACAAAGAATACTTGAAAGCCTTAACAGCGGAGTTGTCAATTCAGCTGCACTGGAAACGAGACTTGCTCGCAAGAGTTTATCGAAGTAACGAGTTTTATAGCGATAGCGGTAGTGAAATAACGGCGAGCGAGTGTAACAAAGACAGCGGTAGTGATTATAGTAAACGGCAGGATTAAAATACGTAGGCACGGGGATGGATGAATGGGCGTTGCATGGATGAGAGAAACTCATGTAACAATCAAGGTAGGGCATTTGCGAGATAATAATAAAACGGTATCCAAGTACTAATCAATCAATAGGCATGTGTTCCATATTTAGTCGTACGTGCTCGCAATGAGAAACTTGCACAACATCTTTTGTCCTACCAGCCGGTGGCAGCCAGGCCTCTAGGAAATCTTCTGGAAATTAAAGTACTCCTTTTAATAGAGCACCGGAGCAAAGCATTAACACTCCGTGAACACATGTGATCCTCATATCACCGCCTTCCCCTTCGGTTGTCCCAATTTCTGTCACTTTGGGGCCTCGGGTTCCGGACAACAATACGTGTATACAACTTGCAGGTAAGATCATAAAGCAATGAATATCATCATGAATTGATAACATGTTCAGATCTGAGATCATGGCACTCGGGCCCTAGTGACAAGCATTAAGCATAACAAGTTGCAACAATATCATAAAAGTACCCATTACGGACACTAGGCACTATGCCCTAACAATCTTATGCTATTACATGACCAATCCCATCCAATCCCTACCATCCCCTTCAGCCTACGGCGGGGGAATTACTCACACATGGATGGGGGAAACATGGCTGGTCGATGGAGAGGCGTCGGTGGTGATGATGGCGATGATCTCCTCCAATTCCCCGTCCCGGTGGAGTGCCAGAACGGAGTTTCTGGTCCCGAGACGGAGTTTCGCGACGGTGGCGGCATACTGGATGTCTTCTGGTGATTTCTTCTATCCGTCTCGCGTTTTTAGATCGAAACCCTTAAGTAGTCCAAAGAGGGGCGTCAGAGGCCAGCCGAGGGGGCCACACAGTAGGGCGGCGCGCCCCCCTCCTGGGCCGCGCCGGCCTGTTGTGTGGGGGCCTCAGGCCTCCACCTGGCTTGCCCTTCTGGCTCCGTGATTCTTCTGGAAAAATAAGACCTTCGACATAAATTCCGGGGATTTTCTCGAAAGTTGGATTTACTGCACAAAAACGAGACACCGGAGCAATTCTGCTAAAAACGAGCGTTAGTCCGTGTTAGTTGTATCCAAAATACACAAATTAGAGGCAAAACAATAGCAAAAGTGTTCGGGAAAGTAGATACGTTTTGGACGTATCAACTCCCCCCAAGCTTAGCTTATTGCTTGTCCTCAAGCAATTCGATTAACAAGCGAGTGCGATAAAAGAACTTTCACGAACACATTTGTTCATATGATGTAAATATTCTCATGATATGGCAAGTACTTAAGCAATTCATAATAAGATACATGCAAATAAAATCATCTAACAGCTATGTCAATCATGGAAAAGGTACCAACAAATTAACAATAAGCATCATGAATCATGTCTATCAGCAGGATTGCAATGTTCATAAAAGGATATGATAAAGTGGTATCTCGCTTGCCCGTATTTGTACAGCAAAACATAAATGCTCGGGCACCTTTGAAGTTCATGGAAAGGTTGGAAGTAGAGATTATCAAAGATAAAAGCATCAAAGTTATACCACGAGTTAATCACATTTTGGGACAAGCATATTATACTAAGAATGACGAGTTGTGCTCTCAAGAAGGTGCTCAAAGAAAGGATGGAGACTCAATGTAAAAGTAAAAGATTGACCCTTCGCGAGAGGAAGCAGGGATTAACATGTGCTAGAGCTTTTCATTTGTAAAACGGGAGTAAAATTATTTTGAGAGGTGTTTGTTGTTGTCAACGAATGATAGTGGGTACTCTAACTACCTCGTCAACCAGACTTTCAAGAGCGGCTCCCATGAAGGAGGTTATCTCTACCAGCAAGGTAAATCATCCCTCTTCTCTTTTGTTTACACACGTACTTTAGTTTTATTATGGATGACACTCCCCCAACCTTTGCTTACACAAGCCATGGCTAACCGAATCCTCGGGTGCCTTCCAACAATCTCATACCATGGAGGAGTGTCTATTTGCAATTTAAGTTGCTTACTTATAAATCAGGGCAAAACATGTGAAGAGAATTATTAATGAAAGTTGATTAATTGGGGCTGGGAACCCCGTTGCCTGCTCTTTTTGCAAAATTATTGGATAAGCGGATGTGCCACTAGTCCATTATGAAAGTCCGTCGAGGAGTAAATGACAAGATTGAAAGATAAACACCACATATTTCCTCATGAGCTATAAAACATCAACACAAATTAGAAGTATTTTGAAGGTTTAAAGGTAGCACATGAGAATTTACTTGGAATGGTTTGAAATGCCATGCATAGGTATTTATGGTGGACACTATGGAATAACTTGGTTTTCGGGGGTTTGGAAGCACGAGCGGCGTTCCCGCTCGGTACAAGTGAAGGCTAGGAATAGGCGGGAAGCGACAATCAAGAGAGCGATGAATTGTCATAATCATGCTTGCGATAAAATAAATTAATGGAGGCATAAAAGTGATACAAGAACTCTGAGGTAAAGTAAATCATCGAGGCTTAATTGACTTCTTGTTCAGTCATATGCATGCGTGAGCATGTGCCAAGTTAATTCAAGTGAATTATTCAGAGGAGGATACCACAATATCATACCTATCCATGATTAAAACAATGCAAGCAATATTTATGATATGCTACTCATATTAATAAATTGGAGCTAATCATGAGAGATCATGAACTACTAGACTTTCTTAAATGACATATACCTCACATGAACCAACTAAGCATGCTCACATGGATGAGTATATGTACAAAAATGAAAACAAATAGAGTTCATACCAGCCTCTCACCACAGTCGAATTGTCGTAGATCGTCATTATTGCCTTTTCACTTGTGTAGCTTGAATAATATGGAATGAAAACCAAGCTCCCGCCACCGAAGACCACTGAACTCCATAGTGAACTTTACAAAACCAAAGAAGAACATCAAATATTTTTGGTGTTTTCGAATTTGGAAATAAGAACAAAAGGGAACAAGCAAACAAAGCAAAATAAAAGCAAGAAACCAAAATAAACAAGTGGTGAAGAGAAACAATCAGAAATATTTTTGGTCTTTTTGTGTTTTTGGAAAGAAACAAAGAAAAAACGAAAGAATGAAAACTAAAAGGGTCACATAAACACAAAGCAGCAGGAATTCGTCAAACTTGACAGCAGTACAGTAATCGATTTTTAAGAAATTCTTCCGCTGCTCAGCTCGAAAAGTGTTAAACTAATGAAAGTTAGATAACAACCTGGGGAACATGCACAAAAATTGGCTTCGCAAAATAACGTTCTGGCTGTTTTTGAGAATTTTTTTGGTATCAGTCCAGAATCTGTTTTCAATCAGCACTTCCGCAAATATCATGTTCCTCTTATTAGAAAACCACTTCAAGAAACTAAACAAGTATATACAAGTATCCAGCAACCATAATATGCAAAGAATGAGTGATGCCGGTATACCTCCCTCCAAGCTTAGGCTTTTGGCCTAAGTGGAGATCAATCCCATGGTGCCCATGAAGTAGCACCTCCGTAGTACGATGAAGATGGGTACGGGTACGTGGTGGAAGAAGCACCCGGATATGTGACGGTGTAGTCGTAGGAGGGCTCGGCGTCCTCGGAGTCATGCTGCTGGTGGAAGCCATGTATCTTTAGCTGCTCATCCACCTCCTCCTTAGAGCGCGACCATGGTTCCCTGTGAATGCGAACAAATCTGGCTGCGGCAATGGAACTTCCCTCTCTTCCCCGTCGACCAAACAACATTCTATAGACAATATTATCTAAACTAGAGTCAGCTGCAACAAATTGATGACTCTTCATAGCAGCAATATCAAGCCTTATAGGAGTTATTTTCACATCAGTAGGGTCAAGAGGAAGATCTAGATGTGCTAAAATGCGCGATGCAATAATTCCTCCAAAAATAGGCCCCTTGTTAGACAAGCGGTGAGCAACAAGAGCACCAAGATGATAAGGTGTCTCTCCAGTGAGTGCAGCAATTAAGAAAGCAAGATGGTAACTAGAAATATTGCTAGTGTTCTCCCTACCAAGAATGCTAGTAGCAATGTAATAAGCAAAATACTTAATAGCAGGGAGTTGAATGTTCCTTATCTTGCCACGCTGAATGGTGCGACAATCATCATTGGTGATTCCTCGATAGAGCTCCGGCAATTCCTTGGGATTGCTCTGGATCTTCTTTGATGTACCTACGAGGGCAATATCCAATGCGGTACAAAAATCCTTCAACCTCATAGTAATAGGATCATCATAAATCCTGAATGTAGCCGATGGTTGGTAGTGTTTGTTGTTGAGCTGAAAGCTCTCAACAAAGATTTTAGTAAGCATGTAGTATTGATCCCTCTCATCCTCCATGTAGGCGGTTAAGCCCACATTATTGATGAGGACCAAGAAATCATCCAGCAACCCTGCATTACTCAAAAAGTCATAACATGGAAAAGATGAAGCGTTAGGGACTCCATTGTCCTCTTCGGCTTCGAAGCCCGGTGTGATGACATCCTCATTATAAGATCGTCTAATCCGAGTGGATGACCTTGAGGGCCTCCCCGTGCTTGTCGTCTCTCTTTCAAACACTTCTCCAAAGTTATGGTTATCCATCTTCCTTTTCTGAAATTTTTCAACAAACAATATAAAATTTGATTTGGTGACATATAATTGAGGGGAACCACTATGGGAACTGGCTAAAGTACTAAACATGCATCAAAACTAGTTTTTACCACTTAGAACAAGCATGCAAGCTCACTAAACATGTTACCTACAGCAGAAAAATATTCAAGATATACTCAACCAAACAAAATTCTACTTGGATAATCGGAGGAGTCACATACCGGAGAGCAAATGTGCCAAATTTCGGACGAAATACGGGCTGAGCAAAGAGATCGAGAAATCTTGAGCTCTTGAGCAGAAACGCGAGTGAGAGAAAGCTGGTGCGAGTTTTTTCGGGAGAGAGAATGAGATGGGAGAAAGAGATGAAGTGGTGGGGCAAGGAGGGCCCCACACAACAGGATGGCGCGCCCCCCCTTGCTGGCCGCGCCGGCCTGTGGGGTGCCACCCTAGGGTGCTCCACTGGTCATCCCCAGGTGCTCCCAGGTGCCTCTTCGAAAAATAAGACCAACGGTATAATTTTTGTGAATTTTTGAAAACTTTGAAAAATGCACATTTCTGGGTGTCAAATTTATTATTACTGGGCAGAAAAAGATTTTGAAACCTCTATATAACTAAAGAACTTTGCAAAACAAAAGTGCTACAGCAAGTAAAACAAGTGGAGGAAGAAAGAGATGTTGTTTAGCTCTTCTATGCATATAAAATGAATTTGTTAACAAGGTTGATCAAGTCTTGCCACCAAATAAATTTTACATAGCATAAGAAGAAATAAACCTCAAATCAATCATGTTACCTTGAATTGTATTGATATGGATCCAATCACAAGAGTTTGATATTCTTCTTTAGGCTCATATATAGGACAATCAATAGTTCCCACTTTGATAGTTCTCACATTAGAAATTGTATTAACTCCGCATGCTTTCTCAATCCTCTTGGGAAAATAAACGGTATGCTCCTTGTCATCGACATTGAAAGTAACTTTTCCTTTATTGCAATCAATAACAGCCCCTGCGGTGTTAAGAAAAGGTCTCCCAAGAATAATAGACATATTATCATCTTCGGGCATTTCCAACACAACAAAATCGAGTTAATATCAAGCGGTTATTAGTAACTTGAACGGGAACATCCTCACATATACCAACGAGGAATAGCGAGTAGATTTATCAGCCATTTGCAAAGATATATCAGTCGGTATCAACTTATCTAAATAAAGTCTCTTATAAAGAGAAAAAGGCATAACACTAACACCCGCTCCCAAATCACATAGAGCAGTTATAACATAATTATTCTTAATAGAACAAGGAATAGTCGGTATACCTGGGTCGCCAAGTTTCTTTGGAACTTTGCCATTGAAAGAGTAATTAGCAAGCATAGTGGAAATCTCCTCATTAGGAATTTTCCTTTTGTTAGAGACAATATCTTTCATATACTTTGAATAAGGAGGCAATTTAATAGCATCAGTGAAAGGTATTTGCAGGAATAAAGGTTTCATCCAATCACATAATTTATTATAGTGTTCTTCTTCCTTTGATTTTAGTTTCTTAGCAGGAAAAGGCATTTGCTTTTGAACCCAAGGTTCCCTTTCATTACCATGTTTCTTAGCAATAAAATCTTCTTTAGTATACTTATTATTTTTAGCATGCTTTTCTGGTTCTTCTTCAACCTCTTCTTTATCAGAAGCATCATTCTTATCATTATCTTTATCATGTTCATTATCACTTTCAGTTTCAGCATCAGAAATAGAAATACTATTAGGATCATTAACAGGCTCAGAGGATTCTACAACAGTTTTATATTTCTTTTTCTTTTTCTTAGATGGAGCACTAGTTTCAGTTCGTTGAGAATCTTGTTCAACTCTTTTGGGATGCCCTTCAGGATATAAAGGATCCTGGGTAGAAACACCGCCTCTAGTTGTTACTTCATAAGCATGTTTTTCTTTAGAATTATCTTTTAACAAGTCATTTTGCACTTTAGTGAGTTGATCAATTTGAGTTTGAACCATATGAAAATGTTTAACAAGCATCTTAACATCATTGGAGGTTCTCTCCACAATACCATGCAATTCACCAATAGCTCGAGAATTTTCCATTAAATGATTCTCTACTCTCATATTGAAATTATTTTGCTTAACAATATAATTATCAAACTCATCTAAGCATTGAGCAGGAGGTTTTGAATACGGAATATCTTCCCTAGTAAAGCGTTCAAGGGAGTGTACCTCAATCATGGATGAAGGGGGAGTTATCTTGCATAAATCTTCTATGGGAGGTAAATTCTTCACATCTTCGGATTTAATACCCTTCTCTTTAAGAGATTTCTTGGCTTCCCTCATATCTTCATCATTTAATTTAATCATACCCCTCTTCTTCAATATTGGTGTCGGGGTTGGTTCAGGTGTAGACCAATCATCATGATTCCGGCCTATTCTAGCCAATAATTCTTCGGCGTCGTACGGAGTTCTTTTCCCGAAAACACAACCAGACACAACTATCCGGGTATGCCCTAGACTCAACGGTTAGTCCACTATAAAATATATCAAGTAAATCATGCTTTTCCAAATCATGTTCGAGGCCGAGCTCTAATAAGAGAGCAAAATCTAGCCCAAGCCTCAGGCAATTTCTCTCCATCTTCCTGATCAAAGTTATAAATTCTCTGCAAAGCAATATGTTGAGCACTAGCAGGAAAGTATTTTCGGAAGAAAATATCAAGCAAATCTTTTGGGCTATTAATAGAATCATGTGGCAAACTATTATACCAAGTTTTAGCATCATCCTTTAATGAGAAAGGGAAAATTTTAGCAACGAAATAAGTACGCTTCTTAACATCATCAGAAAACAAGCTACTCAGAGTAGACGAGCTCAATCATGTGTTCTACGAGCACTTTCTTTTTCGGTACCACAAAAAGGTGTTTTCTCAACAATAGATATATGAGACAAATCAAGAGAAAAATCATAATCCTTAGCCTTAATGTTTATAGGAGATGTGGCAAATTTAGGATCAGGAGATAGTTTATATCTAACAGTATGTTGTGCAAGCAACTTTTTAATTTTTCTTGCATCAGTAGTAGCATTGCATTTATCAATAAAATCATCATCAAGTTCTACATAATCTTCATCAAGATCATCACTAGAGTATTCAACGGACTCAAGTGAATTAACGAGTGTAGCAGCATTTTCATTAGGAGTTTCGGTATTTTCAATTTGTCTAGACCTAGCAATTGTAGCATCTAGAAAAGATCCCAATGAACCATCATTATCAAGCACATCGAAGCATCATCAAAATTATGAGAGGAATTTTCAGATCTAGCGAAGTACCGAGCATGTGAATCTTGTGGTGGTGAAACAAGTTTATCTATCACGGATGGTGAATCAAGAGCGACGAGAGGTACTCAGAGTTGTACCTTTTCTTGTAGTGGATGGTAATATGGCGACTTTAGTATCGTGAGGTTTACCCATCATGGAGAATTTGCAGCGAACAATATCAATCCAAGTGAACTTGCAAATAAAGCTATGCTCCCCGGCAACGGCGCCAGAAAATAGTCTTGATGACCCACAAGTATAGGGGATCGCAATAGTCTTCGCGGGAAGTAAAACCCAATTTATTGATTCGACACAAGGGGAGACAAAGAATACTTGAAAGCCTTAACGAGCGGAGTTGTCAATTCAGCTGCACACTGGAAACGAGACTTGCTCGCAAGAGTTTATCGATAGTAATAGTTTTATAGCGGTAGCAATAGTGAAATAACGGCGACGGTGTAACAAAGACAGCGGTAGTGATTATAGTAAACGAGCGGGATTAAAATACTGTAGGCACGAGGGATGGATGAACGGGCATTGCATGGATGAGAGAAACTCATGTAACAATCAAGGTAGGGCATTTGCGGATAATAATAAAATGGTATCCAAGTACTAATCAATCAATAGGCATGTGTTCCATATTTAGTCGTACGTGCTCGCAATGAGAAACTTGCACAACATCTTTTGTCCTACCAGCAGTGGCAGCCGGGCCTCTAGGGAATCTTACGGAAATTAAGGTACTCCTTTTAATAGAGCACCGGAGCAAAGCATTAACACTCCGTGAACACATGTGATCCTCATATCACCGCCTTCCCCTTCGGTTGTCCCAATTTCTGTCACTTTGGGGCCTCGGGTTCCGGACAACAATACGTGTATACAACTTGCAGGTAAGATCATAAAGCAATGAATATCATCATGAATTGATAACATGTTCAGATCTGAGATCATGGCACTCGGGCCCTAGTGACAAGCATTAAGCATAACAAGTTGCAACAATATCATAAAAGTACCCATTACGGACACTAGGCACTATGCCCTAACAATCTTATGCTATTACATGACCAATCTCATCCAATCCCTACCATCCCCTTCAGCCTACAGCGGGGGATTACGAACACATGGATGGGGGAAACATGGCTGGTCGATGGAGAGGCGTCGGTGGTGATGATGGCGATGATCTCCTCCAATTCCCCATCCCGGCGGAGTGCCAGAACGGAGTTTCTGGTCCCGAGACGGAGTTTCGCGACGGTGGCGGCGTACTGGATGTCTTATGGTGATTTCTTCTATCCGTCTCGCGTTTTTAGATCGAAACCCTTAAGTAGTCCAGAGAGGGGCGTCAGAGGCCAGCCGAGGGGGCCACACAGTAGGGCGGCGCGCCCCCCTCCTGGGCCGTGCCGGCCTGTTGTGTGGGGGCCTCGGGCCTCCACCTGGCTTGCCCTTCTGGCTCCGTGATTCTTCTGGAAAAATAAGACCTTCGACATAAATTCCGGGGATTTTCCTGAAAGTTGGATTTCTGCACAAAAACGAGACACCAGAGCAATTCTGCTGAAAACAGCGTTAGTCCGTGTTAGTTGTATCCAAAATACACAAATTAGAGGCAAAACAATAGCAAAAGTGTTAGGGAAAGTAGATACGTTTTGGACGTATCAGCCGCTCAGAACGGATCTGGGGTCTTACCTTCGCAAAGTTTTGCGGCATTCAGAGATTATTCGCGACTTAGGCGCTCTGAGAATATATTGTCGAGTGCTTTTTCGGCTGTTGGAATAGCACATTTTATTGAGTCAACGGATGACTTTTCTTGTCTTCCCGATGGGAGTATATGAAGAGTTATTTGTATAACTCGAAATGTACTCATTATACTTTTTATAATTCCATCGGGCACGCGAACAACGTTCCCGATGGGAGTAGCCCCCGAGGCTACAGCCAAGGACTTGTACTTGGTTGTAGGCTCAACATTTTATCGCCTTATGTCGCTATATTGTCATCCTTTCTTAAGCTTTTATTTCCATCGGGTGCGCGACCAGCGCTCCCGATGGGAGTAGCCCCCGAGGCTATGAACAAATGCTTGCTTTTGGTCATAGGCTCTCGCCATTTCTATTTTGTCATACCCGAAATTTCTTTTTTCAAGAGTAGCCCCCAAGCATTTGATCAAAAACTTGTATTTGACCAAAGGCTCTCGAGATCACCAGTCGTTTTTCATTGTCGTCACTTTTCATAAGATCCCAGCCGAGATTTTACACTGGTAAGGTGACATCAGAGCTGATGATAGCCACGACCATTGTATCGGAAAGATGCGAGAGCTATCCCTTCACTGACATGTGGGCCCAAAATCTACGACCAATTGAGACGTTACGCAAGTGGGGGACACACGTCCTCCGCTTTTCCTGTCATGCGCGCTGTAGCGCCTGTCCAGTTCCATCATGGTAAAAATATTGTTTTACCCTTTGATCCACGTGTAGATCATCAAGTCCATTCTTATTCTATCCAACGGTGCGGCGCTCTGGATGGATCTGCTATAAATATCCGTCATCGTCTTCATCAATCCCCTTCGCCACACCATTGCTCATATCTCCTCTGCTTCTATCCTCATTGCAATCACAAAAAAGCTCCAAAGCTCACACCGTGCCCTACGCCTTCAACGGTAGTCGCTGATGCCACCGCGGCCAAGGCTCACGAGGCACAATACTCCCGAAGCATCAATGGCGGCGCAAGATCTAGGAACCACGGAGTGGGAGAGATCTAAGATCTCCGCGCAGGACATCAACCTGCTCAAGAAACTTGGCCTGAGCAAGAAAAAAAGATGCACTGCGCTTCCCCAGCGAAGAGAGCTACCCGACACCTCCCATTGAGTATCGGGTTAGTTTTGTTGACCACCTCATTCGCGGCCTTTCTGCACCCATCCATGATTTTCTTCGTGGATTGCTGTTTGTGTATGGGCTGCAACTTCATCATCTTACTCCCAACTCTATTCTCCATGTTTCTATTTTTATCACCCTTTGCGAGTGCTTCCTTGGAGTCCATCCCAATTGGGCTCTGTGGAAGCGCATCTTCCTCCTCCGCCGCAATGGCTCCCCCAACATCGCCTATAACATAGGCAGTGTCGTTATTTGCGTCCGCCCTGATGTCGAATATTTTGACGTCAAATTCCCTGACTCTGTGCAAGGGTGGCGCAAAAAATGGTTGTATGTTCGCGAAGAATGCGCCGACTCGCTAGAACACAACATTCCTCCTTTTGATGGCAATGAGAAAATCTTCCGCTGCCGCTCCTGGGATGCATAAGCTACCGACGAAGAAAAATCAGCGACAGAAGCGCAGATGAAACGCATCCACGAGCTCCAAAATACTGGTGGCCAAGAATTGTCGGTATCCAGATTACAGCACATTTCTTTAGGATTAGGGTGCAACCTCTACAGGCTCGCAAAAAACCCCTCTGGATGTATGCTGGCGACGAAGATTTGGATCGCGTGTCGACAGATCTATCGGTCAAGGACTTAGAAAAACTTGTCCGAAAAATCTCTTCGCTCAGCAAGAAAGACACCCGTTCCGTCATCTTGCCGCGTGACGCCGTATAGCAGCGCCAATGCCCTCCCCAAGGTACATTTTCATCCTTCCGAGTTTTTAGTATTTTGTCGACTACTATTTTTGATAACATCCTTTGTGTAATCCTGTTGTCGACATATCTTGCCCTTGTAGAATCACCAGGTCCTAGTTTCTCTTCCTCCTCTTCCTGAAGGCGGGGAAGTCGAAGAACGGACCGTCGTCACCGATGAACACCAGGGCACTTCTCACCCTGAGAGCGAAATCGCGGGTTCTCACAAATCCGCGGCTTCCTCTGAAAGAGAAGTTGATTCTGAGGCTACCGAGTCTGCACACTCCCTCCCCTCTGCTGTTTCTCCGATGAACAAGCGGAAGAGAGATGATGCCACAGATTCCGGCTCCTCCAAAAATAAGTCCCCTCTCAAGGAAACTTTACCCGAAGAGGAGGACAGACCCTTCAACCCTTACGATGATGCCCTTGTCAGCTCGTAAGTTTCTATCTACTCTTGTCTTTACATCCAATAATTTTGCCTTTGTTTGTTCCTTATATTTTCCCTGCTGTATAGTGATGACGAGGAAGAAAACCCTCCTATTGACGTGACTGCTCGAACGAGCACGTCCCGTACTTTAGTTATCTCCGAGACTCGTCCTGAAACGGACGAAACCTCGCCTCCACAACAGAATACAGGACACCCAGTCCTGTTGTGAGCCCCCGTGCTCCGTCGCCAAAGAGAGCAAAGACTGATCAAGGAAAAGAGCTAAGTCTTTTGGCCGATAGCTCGGCGACTCCTCTTATGAATGATGTAAGTGCCAACTCTTTTGCTGTCGAGTATTTCCAACTCTTTCGCTGTCAGAATTCTTCAACCTCTTTTCATTCCATGTTACTTTTCAGCCTCTGATGAAGGAATTTGTTCGTCTTGGTACCCAATTTATCGGGTACCGTGATCTTGCCAATGAGCTAAAAGGTATTCTTTACTTGCTGCATTCCATCGAATAAATTTGCCTCTTCTATTTTGCTGTAACTTGTGTCGCCCTTTGTTTTGGTAGAATCACTTTCTGAGGCTAACAAGCGTGCTGACGACCTTGCCCGTAAGCTTGAACAAAGTGAAAAAGCTCGCAAAAAGGCTGAATCAGATGCTGCCGCTATCGAGGGTCTTCGAAAGAGACTTCAAGACGCGGAAAATGCCTTGAGTGAAAACATAGCTCAACAGTCTGCTCGCGAACAAGAGATTATCACTCGCTTGGAGTCACAGAGCCGACGCTTTGTTAGTAACTGCCCTAACCATTTTAATTTCTTCGGGAGATCGTGCTTTTTCTTTGCACATTTGTTGACAAGCTAAATTTTGCCTCATCAGGAAAGACGCACCAAGATTATGATCTTGAGAATCCTGAAGGTGATCGCCTTCTCGACGCGCTCTCTCCCCTTGAAATTCATGGAGACGAGGCACGCCAGGGCATTGCTGATGCTAAGACAGGACTGTTACGGCTGTTTCCCTACTTCTTCGCGAAGAAAAAGGAACCCGAATCTTTCGCTGTACTGGCCCAGCACTTCATCCCTGCGGAAGATCTTGGGCTAAATCTTCGGCAAGAAGGCTTGAAGATTGGCGTTGAAGGGACCATTGCTTTGGTTGCCGAGAGCCAACAAGCTGTCGATTGGTCAAAAGTTGGTGACGTTGAGCAGATGGAGACGAAGAAATGGCAATCTATGATTAGAGCTGCCAAGCCAAACTCAAAAAAGATCCTCTCCTTCCTTGGATGCAAACCAACTCCTTCCCCTAGCGCGACAAAGCCAGAGGTCAAGTAGACCGTCCTGTTCTTGTCTTTTATTTTGTTCTTTTGCTTTTTCGACGTTGCCGAAGTGGCTTTGTCGCCTCCTGTCCCATTGGTTCATTAGGAACCCTCTTTTGTAATGCCCATGTAAATATTTGACTGAATTAATGAAAAGCTATCTTGCCGAATTATTGATATCGAAATATTTTCCTCCAGTTGATTTTTGACAACTATACCGTGGTGCCTCGCTCTTCGGATGCATCACCAGCTGCGTCTTACTCGAAAAAACCCCCGTTGTCGAGTATATGGAAGGTTCTTCGAATGCTGCACATAATGAAGAGTTGAACGATCTTTGACGACAACTTCAATCGATGAAAACGCAAGCTCTCGTGATAATGGAACAGTCTCAAAAATCTTCTGAAAGGCAAAAACTTGCTCTTCAACAAGCTCAAGAAGCCTTAGCATTGAAGGAAACCGCGGTTACTGAGGCTGCCGAAGCTACTTCACGAGAAAATTATATGCTTCGACTGATGAATGACTCCAGCTTGGATATGACGGGTATACCTCATATCCTTGGTCGTACTTGATTTTATTCTTACTATTTTTTCTTCCTCGCTGATGCTTCTGCTAAAACAGGCTCTTTTTTGGATACTGCTGCCGAAGATCAGCGTGTTGAAGCTCGGTCCAATGTGCTTCTCAAGCTTGCACTGGAACATGGTTCTAATTTTTGGGTTACGCCTGAACGTACCCGCCAAATCGTAAGATTTCAAGATCGCGCGGGTCAGGTCCGCGATTTTCTCGACTTCTGCACAAGGACATTGTCCTTAGTTTATAGTACCATGTTTCCACGCAACGAAACACCGAAAAATCTTCCTGCTTTGATGGATAAGTTTCGGTATGCCCCTCGAATCCATGAATTTGTGCGAGCTCAACTATCTGCTGGAGCAAGATTTGCCATGATTATGATACAAATTTGCTACCCGAAGTTAGACATGACTCAAATTGTCGCCAAGTGCTTGGGCAAACAGAGGAAGAGGAAGAGGAACATCGACAAAATCAATGATGCTGTAACCCCTATAGCAGAAGAGATGATGGATGAACTACTTCGGATGGACGTTGAATTCTTCGTGAAAGGTAGCTATGCTGAACATAGAACTGGTGCTGCAAACAGCGAACGGGTAAACATAGATGATATACTAGGTGTCGACTGAAAGTTTTCTTGTCGAATTTGTCTTGATAATCAAGTTTTGTATGTTAAACACACTCTATATTGTAGAGCGGCTTGAAATGTTTTTCTTTTTCCTTTTCATCAAGCCCCCGAGCCTATTATTGGCCAGTGCTTGTGTCTTTTTTGATTTGCGAACTATTTTTATGCCAAGGCGAATAACTGTATTTCACAGAAAGTTATATATATTGTTACTGTGGGTATGAGCCCCCGAGCATGTCGACGAAAAAGATGTATATCACCAATATCTTTATTATATTGTAGCACCGCGAACCCGCCTCATTAAAAACCTTTCAGCCCCACTCGGTGCCCTGAAAGGAAAAGAGTGTGTCTGAAAACTCGCGGGTGTTTCAGTACATTGTATGTTTACAAGGACGACTATATTTCGACTCTAGGCGTAAAAACGCCTGAGTTGCGCCACGTTCCAAGGATTTGGCTCGGCGACTCCTGTCTTCTTGTCCTTGATTCTGTATGCTCCTCCTTCGATTACTTCTGTGACGATGTAAGGGCCAAGCCACGGTGACTCGAGTTTTTCATGGCTTTTTTGTGTGAGCCGAAGAACTAAGTCGCCTACCTGGAAGGATCTCGGTCGCAAACGTCGACTGTGGTAATTTTTCAAGTCTTGCTGGTACTTGGTGACTCGTGATAATACTTCGTCTCGAGCTTCATCGAGTGCGTCGACATCGTCCTCCAATGTTTTTCTAGAAGCTTCTTCATCATATTCCGTTACTCTCGGAGAGTTATGTTCTATTTCTATCGGCAACACGGCCTCAGCTCCATGGACCAGAAAGAACGGGGTTTCCTGTGTCGCTGTATTTGGTGTTGTTCGAATACTCCATAACACACTAGGCAACTCCTCTGGCCAGGTGTGTCGAGCTTTTTCAAATGGTGCTAGCAAGCGCTTCTTGATACCATTACATATGGTGCCGTTGGCTTTCTCGACTTGACCATTGGTCTGCGGGTGCGCAACTGACGCAAAGTGTAGTTTGATGCCTACCTCTGCACAATATGCCTTGAATTCGTTGGATGTGAAATTTCTACCGTTGTCCGTGACGATGCTGTGAGGAACTCCAAACCGAAAAACGATACTTTTCACGAACTTGATTGCAGACGCTCCATCGGGTGAATTTATCGGCTTTGCTTCTATCCACTATATGAACTTGTCGAAAGCAACGAGCATGTACTCGTATCCTCCTGGCCAGGCCTTGAGTAATTTTCCCACCATATCGAGACCCCACTGAGCAAAGAGCCAAGACAACTGTATTGGCATCAACTCTGCTGCCGGAGAATGAGGTTTTGAGGCAAATATCTGGCACGCGTCGCAAGTACGAACTATGTCTTTTGCATCCTCGGTTGCTGTCAACCAATAAAATCCTGCTCTGAAAACCTTGGCTGCTATAGCTCGGCTGCTTGTGTGGTGTCCACACACTCCTTCGTGTACGTCCTTCAGAATTAGCCTTCCTTCCTCAGGTGTGACACATCTTTGTAGTACTCCCGAAATACTTCTCTTGTATAGCTCTCCTTTGATCACAGTAAAGGCTTTAGAACGTCTAATAACTCGCCTTGCTTCAACTGGATCGTCGGGTAATTCCTGTCTCGAGATATATGCTATGTACACCTGCATCCGCGGAATCTGTATCATCATTATTACCTTAGGTTCCTCCTCTTCTCTTGATGGTATTTCTTTAGCCCCCGAGGATTTCTCCTTCTTTTCCTTCTTCTGTTGTTTCTTCGCCTTGGTTGATCTTTCAGCTATCTCTTCCCAGAATACTCCAGGTGGTATTGCAAGACATTGCGACCCAATGTTTGCAAGAACATCGGCTTCATCATTACATAGCCTGCTGATGTGATTTACCTCGCACCCGTCGAACAGCTTCTCGAGCTCGTTATACACTTCTTTGTATGCTATCATACTATCATTTACTGCATCACATTGATTCATGACTTGCTGAGCCACCAATTGTGAGTCGCCGAAGATTTTTAATCGAGTTGCGCCACGAGCCTTTGCCATCTTCATCCCGTGTATAAGAGCTTCGTATTCTGCCTCATTGTTTGACGCGTTTGGAAACGTCATCCGTAAGACAAACTTCAATTTGTCGCCTTGAGGTGATATTAGTATCACGCCTGCTCCAGCTCCCTCTAATCTCTTGGACCCGTCGAAGTTCATAGTCCAGGTTCTCGATAAATCCGGAGGTCCCGTATTTTATAGCTCCATCCACTCTGCGATGAAGTCGTAAGATCTGTGACTTTATTGCTTTTCTTTTTTCGTATGTGATGTCCCGAGGGGAAAGTTCTATTGTTGTTATGACGACATCGTCAATGTACACTTGTACGTTTTTTCCAATCTGTGTTGCAAGACACTTCTGCATCATCCGCTGATATGTTGCTCCCGCGTTTTTCAGACCAAAAGGAATTGTTTTGTAGCAGAACACGCCATAAGGTGTTATGAACGCTGTTTTGACCTCATCATCCTCTTTTAGTCTGATCTGGTTATAACCAGAATATGCATCCAGGAAGGAAAGACGTTCACATCCTGCCGTGGAGTCGATAATTTGATCGATCCTTGGGAGGGGAAACTGATCCTTTGGACAGTGTTTATTGAGACACGTGAAGTCGACACACATGCGAAGGACTTTCGTGTTTTTCTTCGGGACCAGACCGGGTTAGCTACCCACGTGGCCTCTCGTATGTAATTCTTTGATAAAACCAGCTTCTCCGAGTCGATCAATTTCGACGAAGCATGGCTTTGCGGTTTGGTTCCGAAAAACGCCGCAAAGGTTGTTTAATTGGTCTCGCTATTGGATCCAAGTTTAGGTGGTGCTCGGCAAGTTCCCCGGGTACTCCTGGCATGTCAGCTGGACACCATGCGAAGATTTTCCAGTGCTCACGGAGGAACTCGACGAGCGCGCTTTCCTATGCGAGGTCCATGTTTGTTGCAATGGACGTCGTTTTCTTGGGATCTGTCGGATGAATTTGTACTTCCTTAGAATCCTTGGTAGTGTTAAAGGTTGGCTCCCTGAGTGGCCTTCCTACATCTGGCAGCACATTATAGTCAGTTGTTAGCCTTGACGCCATATATTCTGCTTGCATCCCGAAAGTTTCTGACAGTCGATGAAAGTCCTTGTCGCATTTATCAGCTAACGCGAAACTGCCTTTGACTGTAATCGGTCCCTTGGGTCCAGGTAGCCTCCACAACAAGTATGTGTAGTGTGGTACCGCCATAAACCTGGCATACGCTGGTCGTCCCAACAAAGCGTGATATTGCGACGGGAAATCCACAATTTCGAACTCCAGCCTTTCTATCCTGTAATTTTCTCGGGTTCCAAACTGAACATCGAGATTGATCTTCCCCAGCGGATAACTTGGCTTATCTGGCGTGATACCATGGAAACGTGTGTCAGTTGGTTTTAGGTTTGCCAGGGATATGTTCATCTTCCTTAGTGTATCTGCATACATAAGGTTTAGACTGCTGCCTCCATCTATGAATACTCGAGAAACGTCGAATCCTATGATCACCGCTGGTAAAATAAGTGTTGATTGCCCTGGTCGAGGAACTTGCTGCGGGTGATCCGCTATTGTGAAGCCAATTTCCTGTTGATGTCTACGCACGCTTCTATTCCTGTAGACAGTGTTGGGCCTCCAAGAGCAGAGGTTTGTAGAACAGCAACAAGTTTCCCTTAAGTGAATCTCCCAAGGTTTATCGAACTCAGGGAGGTAGAGGTCAAAGATATCCCTCTCAAGCAACCCTGCAATTACGATACAAGAAGTCTCTTGTGTCCCCAACACACCTAATACACTTGTCGATGTATAGGTGCACTAGTTCGGCGAAGAGATAGTGAAATACAAGTAATATGGATGATTGTAAGTAGTAATTGCAATCTTAAATAAAGATGGCAGCAAGCAAACATGTAACGAACTTGTTGGAAACGGTGTTTCAATGCTTAGAAACAAGGCCTAGGGATCATACTTTCACTAGTGGACACTCTCAACAATGATCACATAAATAAATAACTTCTCTTCACTTGTGCTACTTTCTCACACTCTCTTGTTGGATACCAAACACCATTCATTGTGTAGGGCTACAAGAGCACCCTCAAGCCGGAGTAAACAAGCTCCACAACTTCATAAAGGAATCACACACGATGCGCACACTGTCACCATCACATCGTGGAGAGTAATTCCGGAGTTCATATTAAAGTAACCTCTAGAGTGCATAGTAATAGTTAACTTCATAATCTACAAGAGATCACAATCATAACCTACGCCAAGTCCTACATGATGCACACACTGTCAACATTACATCATGGAGGAGGAATAGACTACTTTAATAACATCACTAGAGTAGCACAAAGATTAATAGTGATACAAAGCTCATGATCACATAAAGATCACATGGGAGAGAGAGATGAACCACATAGCTACCGGTAGAGCCCTCAGCCTCGGGGGAGAACTACTCCCTCCTCATCATGGGAGACAGCGATGGGGATGGAGATGGCGGTTGGTGTCGATGGAGATGGCTTCCGGGGGCAATTCCCCGTCCCGGCGGCGTGCCGGAACAGAGACTTATGTCCCCCGAACTTGACTTCGCGATGGCGGCGGCTGCGTAACTTTTCTCGTCCCGTGGCTTATCTTTTTAGGGTTTTCGCGACGGAGAGACTTTATAGGCGGAAGGGCAGCCTCGGAGGGGTCCTGGGGGACCCACACCGTAGGGGGGCACCCCCCCTTGGCCGCGCCGCCATGTGGGGTGGGGCCCCCTTGGCTCCCCTCTGGCCCCTCTTCGGTGCTCTGGAACCTTCCGTGGAAAATAGGACCCGGGGCGTTGATTTCGTCCAATTCCGAGAATATTTCCTTTGTAGGATTTCTGAAACCAAAAACAGCACAAAACAGGAACTGGCACTTCGGCATCTCGTTAATAGGTTAGTTCGGGAAAATGCATCAAATCGATATAAAGTGTGAACAAAACATGTAGGTATTGTCATAAAACTAGCATGGAACATCGTAAATTATAGATACGTTGGAGACGTATCAAGCATCCCCAAGCTTAGTTCCTACTCGCCCTCGAGTAGGTAAACGATAACAACAATAATTTCTGAAGTGACATGCTACTTACATAATCTTGATCATACTATTGCAAAGCATATGAGATGAATGAAGTGATTCAAAGCAATGGTAAAGATAATGACTAAACAACTCGAATCATATAGCAAAGACTTTTCATGAATAGTACTTTCAACACAAGCATCAATAAGTCTTGCATAAGAGTTAACTCATAAAGCAATAGATTCTTAGTAGAAGGTTTTGAAGCAACACAAAGGATGATTAAGTTTCAACAATTGCTTTCAACTTGTAACATGTATATATCATGGATAGTTGTCATCATAAAGCAATATAACAAGTGCAATAGGTAAACATGTAAGAATCAATGCACACAGTTGACACAAGTGTTTGCTTCTAAGATAGAAAGAAGTAGGTAAACTGACTCAACATAAAGTAAAAGAATGGCCCTTCGCAGAGGGAAGCATGGATTACTATTTTTGTGCTAGAGCTTTTATTTTGAAAACATAGAAACAATTTCTTCAAAGGTAGTAATAATTCATATATATGTGTTATGCATAAGATGTCCTATAAGTTGCAAGCCTCATGCATAGAATACCAATAGTGCTCGCACCTTGTCCTAATTAGCTTGGATTTACATGGATTATCATTGCATAACATATGTTTCAACCAAGTGTCACAAAGGGGTACCTCTATGTCGCCCGTACAAAGGTCCAAGGAGATAGATCGCATTTGATTTCTCGTTTTTGATAGATCTCAACTTAGGACATCCATACCGGGACAACATAGACAACTGTATAATGGACTCCTCTTTAATGCATAAGCATTCAACAACAGATAATATTCTCATAAGAGATTGAGGATTGATGTCCAAACTGAAACTTCCACCATGATTCATAGTTTTAGTTAGCGGCCCAATGTTCTTCTCTAACAATATGCATACTCAAACCATTTGATCATGATAAATCACCCTTACTTCGTACAAGACGAAAATGCATAGCAACTCACATGATATTCAACAAAGGTGTAATAGTTGATGGCGTCCCCGTAAACATGGTTACCGCTCAACAAGCAACTTATAAGAAATAAGACACATAAGCTACATATTCAATACCACAATAGTTTTTAAGGCTATTTTCCCATGAGCTATATACTGCAAAGACAAAGAATGGAATTTTAAAGGTAGCACTCAAGTAATTTACTTTGGAATGGCAGAGAAATACCATGTAGTAGGTAGGTATGGTGGACACAAATGGCATAGTTTTTGGCTCAAGGATTTGGATGCACGAGAAGAATTCCCTCTTAATACAAGGCTTTGGCTAGCAAGGTTGTTTGAAGCAAACTCAAGTATAAACCGGTACAACAAAACTTACATAAGAACATATTGCAAGCATTATAAGACTCTACACCGTCTCCTTGTTGTTCAAACACCTTAACCAGAAAATATCTAGACTTTAGAGAGACCAATCATGCAAACCAAATTTCAACAAGCTCTATGGTAGTTCTTCATTAATGGGTACAAAGTACATGATGCAAGAGCTTAAACATGATCTATTTGAGCACAACAATTTCCATGTATCAAATTATTCAAGACATTATACCAATTACCACATGAAGCATTTTCTGTTTCCAACCAAATAACAATGAACGAAGCAGTTTCAACCTTCGCCATGAACATTAATAGTAAAGCTAAGAACACCAGTGTTCATATGAACGAGCGGAGCGTGTCTCTCTCCCACACAAGCATGAATTTATTCAGAGAATAAAAATAACAAAACGAAAATAAAACACACAGACGCTCCAAGTAAAGCACATAAGATGTGACGGAATAAAAATATAGTTTCACTAGAGGTGACCTGATAAGTTGTCGATGAAGAAGGGGATGCCTTGGGCATCCCCAAGCTTAGATGCTTGAGTCTTCTTGAACTATGCAGGGATGAACCACGGGGGCATCCCCAAGCTTAGACTTTTCACTCTTCTTGATCATATTGTATCATCCTCCTCTCTTGACCCTTGAAAAATTCCTCCACACCAAACTCAAAACAAACTCATTAGAGGGTTAGTGCATAATCAAAAATTCACGTATTCAGAGGTGACACAATCATTCTTAACACTTCTGGACATTGCACAAAGCTACTGAAAGTTAATGGAATAAAGAAATCCATTCAACATAGCAAAAGAGGCAATGCGAAATAAAAGGCAGAATCTGTCAAAACAGAACAGTCCGTAAAGACGATTTTTTCAGGGGTACTTAACTTGCTCAGATGAAAAAGCTCAAATTGAATGAAAGTTGCGTACATATCTGAGGATCACGCACGTAAATTGGCAGATTTTTCTGAGTTACCTACAGACGGGGCTACTCAATTTCGTGACAGCAAGAAATCTGTTTCTGCGCAGTAATCCAAATCTAGTATTAACCTTACTATCAAAGACTTTACTTGCCACAACAATGCAATAAAATAAAGATAAGGAGAGGTTGCTACAGTAGTAACAACTTCCAAGACACAACAAAACAGTAGCAAAATAAAAACATGGGTTATCTCCCAAGAAGTGCTTTCTTTCACTAGTAGGAAAACCCTTATAGGCAAAGCTTAGTTCTGTGGCGCACCAAAATAAATGCGCCACAGAAAGATTTTTTGTGGCGCACGAGGAAGAATGCGCCACAAAAATAAGCTATTTTTGTGGCGCACTACCGTGCCGTGCGCCACAGAAATTATGTGGGGCCCACATCCTGCCACCACCAATAATTAGGTTTAGGTATTTCCGTGGCGCACATGGCTTGCCGCGCCACGAAATAAGTGTTTCGTGGCGCAGCTGCTCCGGTGCGCCACGAAGTAGTTGATTCCGTGGCGCACTTGTGCTTGTGCGCCACGTAAGTAGTTGATTCCGTGGCGCACTTGTGCTGGTGCGCCACGCGAAATAGCGCCTTCTATAACCACCCGTACCCCCTCCCCCCGCCCGTACTTCTTCCTCCTCCACCCCTCTTCTTCTCCCTCGCGCGCCGCCGCCCGTACTTCCTCGTCCACCCCTCTTCCTCTCCCTCGCGCGCCGCTGCCTTCCATGGTGAGCGTGGCTGTCGTCGTCGCCGCCGCCGCCTCCTTCCTCCGCGAGGGCCGCATGCCGCCACGCCTCCACCCATCCCCACCACCAGCAGCACAAGCCGCTGCGGCGTGGAGGAGGAGGGGCGGCCGCCGCATGGAGGAGGAGGGGCCGGCTCCGCGTCAAGGAGGAGGAGCCGCCGCCCCCGCCATCATCGTCGACCTCCTCGTCCACCCCTACCCGGCCCCTCCCTCTTCCTCTACCCGGCCGCTCCTCCAACAAAGCATCGTCGGTGAGCTCCACCTCTCCCCTCCCCTCCCTCTTCCTCTCCCGTGCGGGCACAAAGTGCTCGACGAAATTACTTTGTCGGATTGAGTGATATGGCTACCGCTTGTTTGCTCTCCAAATTACCAAGTGATATGGCTATCGCTTGTTTGCTCTCCAAATTACTTTGTCGGATTTAAATGTCCTCTCGGATCATTTGCAATAGTCTCGGTGCACCGTTAATTATGCATTTCATTTATCCGGTTAGTTTAACTTGATTGATTAGATAAATGAGATGAACTCGCTGAGCAAGTAATGATCTCATGGATGGACTGGATGTAGCTAGAGGGTTGCCAATCATTGATTGGGTACCCTAGCTCATGCTCGAGCCCTATTGGGTTATGATGCAGTGGCTTAGTGAATGTTCCTATGGGTTTGAGGTAGCCCCGACAGCCTTTATGTTGTCCAAGGGTGGCTCCCCTTACTCGTGGCTGTTGTTGTGACTCTCTCATGCTATCTCGGTTGATCCATGACTAGATTACCAGTAGCTTTTGCCGTTGAAAACAAAATAGACATTTAAATGTCTATATTCTCGATGGTATAACTAGCCGTGTGGTGCTAGGTGAGTTTGGATGGCTAGTTAGGGATTAATCCATGTTGGATTTCTCTCGGTAGTGTCACCATACCGACATACCAATGTTCCCTTGGTGATTTCCTTCTCGGCTGATCTTCGCTTGCTTCCACCAAATGGCTTAGTAGCCGGATGATGATACAAACTCGGGTATTCTACCCATTTTGGCCCGGCAAGCATGTGGTGACTCACCGGCCCGTGTGTGCTCGTTGGGCATGCACACCGCCCGGTGAGCTGTTTGGCCGTGTGTGTGTGTAGCCCGGCTTGGGACTTGGGTTGACTCCAATATTAAAAATGTCTCCCAAATATGGAGACAAACATTTTAACATTACCCCAATGATCTTCAAATGTTTTGCATGCTCTGTTAGGGCCTTAATTGATGCCTTATGATCCAAATTACTATATTATTGGATTGAGTGATATGGCTACCGCTTGTTTGCTCTCCAAATTACCAAGTGATGAATATATAATCCCTTTGGAGCATCTCGCCCCATGCTATATATGTGTATTTGACCATGCTTATGATGGATTTCTTTTAAGGACTCTAGCTAGATTAGAGGGGAAAAAGTTGCCGCTTTGTTGCCTATGATAATGGATCATAAAATGTTTCCCTTTGTCCCCCGGTTGCCTCCTTAATTGATGCCTTATGATCCAAATTACTATATTATTGGATTGAGTGATATGGCTACCGCTTGTTTGCTCTCCAAATTACCAAGTGATGAATATATAATCCCTTTGGAGCATCTCGCCCCATGCTATATATGTGTATTTGACCATGCTTATGATGGATTTCTTTTAAGGACTCTAGCTAGATTAGAGGGGAAAAAGTTGTCGCTTTGTTGCCTATGATAATGGATCATAAAATGTTTCCCTTTGTCCCCCGGTTGCCTCCTTAATTGATGCCTTATGATCCAAATTACTATATTATTGGATTGAGTGATATGGCTACTCGCTTGTTTGCTCTCCAAATTACCAAGTGATGAATATATAATCCCTTTGGAGCATCTGCCCCATGCTATATATATGTGTATTTGACCATGCTTATGATGGATTTCTTTTAAGGACTCTAGCTAGATTAGAGGGGAAAAAGTTGCCGCTTTGTTGCCTATGATAATGGATCATCAAATGTTTCCCTTTGTCCCCGGTTGCCTCCTTAATTGATGCCTTATGATCCAAATGACCCAAGTCCCTTGCATGATCCCATTTGTCCCTAATGTTGCTTAAGATGAATAAATTCCTCTAATCACCATTTGGAGATCAAGACTAGTTCTTGATTTCCATTAGCTAGACTCCAATATTAAAAATGTCTCCCAAATATGGAGACAAACATTTTAACATTACCCCAAGTGATTTACTTGTCGATGATTAGATGGTTGGTCGATCACTCGTACACTCGGGGTGGAGCAAGTGAGGCTTGGTGTGATGGCACAAATATGAATATCTTGTGCATCCTACCCGGCCTCACTTACTCCATCCCTGGATGTTAATATTTGTTTCGACCAACAAAGTATGAGGCATTCCATTTAGTTGATACCACTTGGCTCTTTCTTCCATTTTAGTGCCGATGATTAGAATGTTCGGTCAATCGTACATCTCCGGGTGTCGCTAGTGAGCCCGGTGTGATGGCACAAATATCAATCTCTTGTGCATCCTACCTCGGCCTCACTAACGCCATCCCGGGATGTTCATATTTGTTTCGACCAACAAAGTATGAGGCATTCCATTTAGTTCATACTAGCTACTTCTTAATTGCATTGGCCTTTCTTCCATTTTAGTGCCGATGATTAGAATGTTTGGTCACCTATACGCCGCAATATACTTTGTAGACGAGCCCCCCTTTCTCGGCCGCCGTTCCGTGAACGAGTCCTTGATGAGACAACAACGCCGACATGCCTCTCCGGCGCAGCACCACTTTTCTTCTCTCGCCGTCCAAGTACGTGAACGAGTCCTAATGCCAAGACGGTGCCAGCCTCCCTAGCATCATGCCGACCTCGTTGTCGCGCTTCAGCCTTGTCGATCATGCGCCCGCACTCTTCGCTTCTTGCCCGGTGAACGAATAGACTAATCGTTGGAATAAGGAAGCCGATGACGGCCGATCGCAATTTAATCTTGCGACCGGCTGTCATCGGTTTCCTTATTCCAACGATCAGCCTATTGGTTCACCGGCAAGAAGGCGAACAAGGCAGTGGCGCGGGACACACGGCTTGAAGCGCGGCAACACGGCCCGGCATAATGCCGGGCAGGCCGGCACGGTCTTTGCATCAAGGACTCGTTCACCGGACAGCGAGGGACCGGCGTGGTTCCGCACCGGAGATGCGGATCGGCGTTGTTGTGTCGTCAAGCACCCGTTGACTGAACGCCGACCGGGGAAAGGGGGCCCTTTCCGCAAAGTATTTGTGTTGACCAACAATGTATGAGGCACATATTCTATTTTGTCATTCCATTTGCTTTGAGATTTTCAAAATGCCGATGATTAAAATGTTTGGTCACCGTACACTCGGGGTGGCGTAAGTGAGCCCGGTCGGATAGCACAAATATCAATCTCTTGTGCATCCTACCCGGCCTCGCTTACACCATCCCTAAATGTTAATATTTGTGTTGACCAACAATGTATGAGGCACTTATTCCATTTTGTCATTCCATTTGCTTTGAGATTTTCAAAATGCCGATGATTAAAATGCTTGGTCACCGTACACTCGTGGGCGGTGTTAGTGAGCCTCGTGTGATTGCACAAATATCAATCTCTTGTGCATCCTACCTGGCTCGCTAACTCCGTCCCGGAATGTTAATATTTGTTTCGACCAACAAAGTATGAGGCCCTTGTCATTCCATTTGCTTTGGTATTTTCAAAATGCCGATGATTAAAATGTTGGTCACCGTACACTTGGGGGTGGCGTAAGTGAGCCTGGTAAGATAGCACAAATATCAATCTCTTGTGCATCGGACTTGGTCTCACTTACGCCATCCCTAAATGTTAATATTTGTGTTGACCAACAATGTATGAGGCACTTATTCCATTTTGTCATTCCATTTGCTTTGACATTTTCAAAATGCCGATGATTAAAATGTTTGGTCACCGTACACTCGGGGGCGGCGTAAGTGAGCTCTGGTAAGATAGCACAAATATCAATCTCTTGTGCATCGGACTTGGTCTCACTTACACCGTCCCCGAATGTTAATATTTGTGTTGACCAACAATGTATGAGGCATTTATTCCATTTCTCTTGTGCATCGGACTTGTTGGTCTCACTTTCTTCCATTTTCATCATAGTAGGAACTGGATGAAGGACCCCGATGCAAGCGAGCCCGGTGGGTAGAGATGACGGAGCAAAGGAGGAACCGGATGAAGACTACTTTGTATCTCGAAATTGTGAATTTTGTATGAATTAAGAGTTGTATGCAAAACATTTGACACTTGCCACTATATATGTATCTCGATCGGGCTCTAAGTAATGTGATGATGATGTCTATGTTATATCCGTGCAATGTACATGATATTTATATTATATCTGAATGTTGATGTATATAACCTCGTGTATCCGTATTGTGTATATGTATTGCCGTGTATAAACCGCATATGTATAGCAGTGCAGCACAAAATCGTGTATAATACAAGCAAATTCTCGTGGCGCACTAAGAAGCAATTCTGTGGCGCACGCTTTTCGTGGCGCACCTAAGAACATGTGCGCCACGTAAACCTTAATTCTGCGGCGCATGGCCAGGTGCGCCACACAAACCTTATTTTTGTGGCGACGTTTCTGTGGCGCACCTCCCATGCGCCACAGAATCCATTTTTGGTGCGCCACTGATGAGGCTTTTCCTACTAGTGTTTATAGCCGTTAAGATGGGCTCAGTAATTTTAATGATGCTCGCGCAAGAAATAAGAGTTGAAGCAAAAGAGAGCATCAAAAGCAAATAAGAAACACTTTTAAGTCTAACCCACTTCCTATGAAAAGGAATCTTGTAAATAAATAAGTCATGTAAGCATAACGCAACAAGCATAGAAAGGCAACACAAGCGCAATTTCAAGATTCTCAACATAAAGAGGGGAAACTTAATATTATTAAGATGCATACAACCATGTTTCCCTCTCTCATAATAACTTTCAGTGGCATCATGAACAAACTCAACAATATAACTATCACATAAAGCATTCTTATTCACATGCATAAAAGTACCATTACTCTCCACATAAGCATAATCAATTTTATTAATTGTAGTGGGAGCAAATTCAACAAAGTAGCTATCATCATTATTCTCATCACCATAATCATCAAATATAGGAGGCATAGTATAATCATAATAAACTTTATCCTCCATAGTAGGTGGCACCAAAATACCACTATCATTATAATCATCATAAATGGGAGGCAAAGTATCATCAAAGTAAATTTTCTCCTCCATGCTTGGGGGACTAAAAATATCATGCTCATCAAAACCAGCTTCCCCAAGCTTAAATTCTTCCATGGCATTAGCAATAATAGTGTTCAAAGAGTTCATGCTAATAACATTGCTACACTATTTTGCAAACAAAGTTCCATGGGTTTTTTAATTCTCTCTTCAAACACATCATGTCCTAATTCAATATAAAGTTCATAAAGATCTCTAATTTTTTTGTTGTTTTCCATTAAGCCTAACTAGTGAAAAATAAAAACAAGAAACAAAAAGATGCAATTGCAGGATCTAAAGGAAATAGCTTCGAGCACTGATGTCTACGCACGCTTCTATTCTTGTAGACAGTGTTGGGCCTCCAAGAGCAGAGGTTTGTAGAACAGCAGCAAGTTTCCCTTAAGTGAATCTCCCAAGGTTTATCGAACTCAGGGAGGTAGAGGTCAAAGATATCCCTCTCAAGCAACCCTGCAATTACGATACAAGAAGTCTCTTGTGTCCCCAACACACCTAATACACTTGTCAGATGTATAGGTGCACTAGTTCGGCGAAGAGATAGTGAAATACAAGTAATATGGATGATTGTAAGTAGTAATTGCAATCTTAAATAAAGATGGCAGCAAGCAAACATGTAACAGAACTTGTTGGAAACGGTGTTTCAATGCTTAGAAACAAGGCCTAGGGATCATACTTTCACTAGTGGACACTCTCAACATTGATGACATAAATAAACAAATACTACTTTCTCTACACTCTCTTGTTGGATGACAAACACCATTCATTGTGTAGGGCTACAAGAGCTCCCTCAAGCCGGAGTTAACAAGCTCCACAACATTCGGTGTTCATATTTAAGTAACCTTAGAGTGCATAGTAGACCATTGCAATTATACCGAGTACTAACATAGCATGCACACTGTATGAAAGGGGGAATAGATCGCATCAATACTATCATAGTAATAGTTAACTTCATAATCTACAAGAGATCGCAATCATAGCTTATACCAAGTACTACATGATGCACACACTGTCAACATTACATCATGGAGGAGGAATAGACTACTTTAATAACATCACTAGAGTAGCACATAGATGATATTCAACTATATCACAAAGCTCATGATCACATAAAGATCACATGGGAGAGAGAGATGAACCACATAGCTACGGTACAGCCCTTAGCCTCGGGGGAGAACTACTCCCTCCTCATCATGAGAGACAGCAGCGTTGATGAAGATGGCGGTGGTGTCGATGGAGATGCCTTCCGGGGGCAATTCCCCGTCCCGGCGGCGTGCCGGAACAGAGACTTCTGTCCCCCGAATCTTGGCTTCGCGATAGCGGCGGTTCTGGAACTTTTCTCGTATCGTGGCTTATCCGTATAGGGTTTTCGCGACGGAGGCTTTAAGTAGGCGGAAGGGCAGCCTCGGGAGAGCCAGAGGGTGGCCCCACCATAGGGGGCGCCCCCCCTTGGCCGCGCCGCCATGTGGGGTGGGACCCCCAGGGCTCCCCTCTGGTCCCTCTTTGGTGCTCTGGAAGCTTCCGGGAAAAATAAGATACGGGGCGTTGATTTCGTCTAATTCCGAGAATATTTCCTTTGTAGGATTTCTGGAATCAAAAACAGCAGAAAACAGGAACTGGCACTTCGGCATCTTGTTAATAGGTTAGTTCTGAAAAATGCATATAAATGATGTAAAGTGTGTATAAAACATATGTGTATCATCATAAAAGTAGCATGGAACATAAGAAATTATAGATATGTTGGAGGCGTATCAGCATCCCCAAGCTTAGTTCCTACTCGCCCTCGAGTAGGTAAACGATAACAAGAATAATTTCTGAAGTGACATGCTACTTACATAATCTTGATCATACTATTGTAAAGCATATGAGATGAATGCAGCGATTCAAAGCAATGGTAAAGATAATGACTAAACAACTGAATCATATAGCAAAGACTTTTCATGAATAGTACTTTCAAGACAAACATCAATAAGACTTGCATAAGAGTTAACTCATAAAGCAATAGATTCAAAGTAAAAGGCATGGAAGCAACACAAAGGATGATTAAGTTTCAGCAATTGCTTTCAACTTGTAACATGTATATCTCATGGATAGTTGTCAACATTAGTAACTACTATATTAAAGAGGAACCAACCTCTTTTTTCTCATAATTTTGAGGGGATTTGGGAATTAACATGGTGGAGTAACTGTGTACAGCTTCGGTGGTCTCTGGGAATTTCCAGCTACCTTTATCCACGAAGTGGAAATCTGTGGCGTACTCTATTGGTAAGTTGATCGCGTGCGTGTAGCTGCCTTGAGTTCGTCTTGGACGTAGTGTCTGTGCAGTCAAAGCGGTGCCCATGTCCCACGATCAGTACCACAGAGAGAATAACAAGGGAACCAGCCTACCCTTTTCTCATCGTATCTTCCATCTTCCTCTCTCTTACTCCACCACCGCCGCCGCCATCGACGTTCTTCACCCAAGCTGCCATCCTTCTCTCCCTCCTAGACCAGAGGAATCTAAGCACGTTGTGCGGTGGAGGAGCTGGGCTCAATCCACTCCTCCTAGCCACCGTGGCGCCACCGATCAATTCAAGGACGTTGTGCGGTGGAGGATCTCGGCTCAATCCTCTCCTTCCGAAGGAGGATGGCGGCGCAGAGGAGAATCTCTGGGCGCCCTTCTCCCTCACCCCTCTACGGCGCCGGCGGCAGCGCGCTCGCCGCAGCGCGCGGTGATGAAGAGGAAAGGAAGGCGGAGCCGGATGGAGGCGTCTTTTCCGGAAGCTTCCCTACAGCGGGAGCGGCTGTCGTCGCCCAACAGTTCTTTTCAGCGATGGCGGCGGCGTCGACGCAACAGACGGTGGAGCGGAATATCCTGGTTGAGGTAGCAGGGGTAGGATAGTGGGCTCGGCTGGCATCCAGGGCGAAGAAGCGGGGCGGGCATCTGTCCAAGAGCTTGCAGGTATGCCGACGTCAACTTCTGCCACAGCATCGGCTGCTGGGAATCTCACATTTGGTCTTGATTTCTCCCCCTTTGTCCAACGATAATACTAATCCTGTTTTTCCTTCAATTTGGCAACGACCATATGAAGCAGGTGTACATCTGGTTTGATTTGCCCGGATAATACTAATCCTGTTTTTCCTTCAATTTGGCAACGACCATATGAAGCAGGTGTACATCTGGTTTGATTTGCCCGCGGGGATCTTTAGTTTGCTTCGACAGCTTCTATTACCGGTGGAGGCAAAGGTAAATAAATAATCATCTTGACAAAGGTAAATAAATAATCAATCTGAGGCCCTTTTATTTTTGATTTGCCCGCAGGAATTTTGGTTTGGTTTTGCCGTCTGCCATGGTTACAAAGGTCTGGGAGGCAGAGTACGCTCGGACTTGTTAACAGTATAATGGAACCACCAGGAGCCCCTCACAGCGATTAGGCATTTTGAGCCGTCCGATCGGACGATCTAACAGTCCAAAACCTTGATAGCAGTCCCGAACGGTCATACTAGCGATGAATCCCGTTAAAAGGCTTTTTCGTTCTATAGGCCCATTCTCGTTAGGGCTGCTACTCCCAAAACTGTGTTAGGCCGCACCAGAGTATTCGGGCCCCGAAATAGTTTAATGGGCTATGTGTTTTGGGCTTCGAACCTCCGGCCCTTCGTCTGTCTACGATCGTCAGGGAGAGGAAGCGACTGCCCTCACGATATCTCTCCCCCATCGATCTTAGGGCGTAGGTGCGCCGCCGCTGGCCTCGCACGCCCATGCCTTCTTCAATCTCCTCAAAGCTCGCTGCCCTCTGACGTTCTCCTTGCTATCATGATCGAAGCGCTGCCCTCCGAAGCTCCGCTTCCCGTCTCCATTGACGGGTTATCCTTTGATGCCCCGCTTTCCTCCGCCAACGCGTCGGCACTCCGCCGCCCGCTGTGGGCGTGCGTCTCATTTCCTAACTATCAAATCTCATTACTTACAGAGTGGCTGGAGGCTTGAGGTTGGTAGCAATCTGGAGATGCATCCAGGATGGTGTAGGCTGCCCATCCACTCCGTAACCATGGCAGCGTCTTAAAGGCAATTGTAGGTTTGATTTCCTATATCTTTTTTGCAGGGGTGATTTCCTATAACCCTAACCACATGATTAGCATTGTCAAATAGTCATTCGAGAACATATTTCAATTCCATTTCTCTGTTCATGTTCTTCAGATCCTAATTAGTATGGTCATCTTCCAGTTTTGCTAATGCATATATTTCTTTGTGCGCACATTCTCAGGATACCACAATCTGCTCACCAATTTTATTACTTTGCATTCTTCATTTTTAGTTCCTTGCAAATCGGTTATTGTATAGGTTTGAAAAGTATCCAATCCCTATTGACATTTCCTCACTACGCCCAGTAGACCGCCCACACTCCTGACAGCAGGTTTATTCTTTGTTTCAGAAGTTGTCGTGCTCCCAGGTTCCGGATTTCTGTACTCGAGCTGCTCACAGGGTGTGTGCGAAAGCTATCTGCGAAAAATGTCTCCCGGGCAGGTACGCATATTCAGCCAATTTTAGTCTTGTTCCCTCATGTGTTGTTAATTATTTTCCATACTACCTTCAGATTAGTCGTGCATTATGTCCTACTTATCTGATTTTCACCCGATCCAAATACATCTACAGTATTAGTTTGTCGCTTATCATCAGTATTCAGTTGCTCAACTCCCTAATCATGGCAATTGGCTACGTTGGCATGCAGGTGTTCCAGGTTTCAGCCAGCTAGTGCTGTGGATGGATGCATTGTTGGTTTCTACTTGCCTCCACAGATGTACAAGCCTTAGTCCATCGGTGCTGCTCTTCCTTGTTTAATATAGCAACCGGGTGAAACAAATATAAAAACTTGCTGCCTCCCTTGATGTTATTCTTTTCCACCTTAATTTTTTTTTTTTTTGCATTCTATATCAGTATATCGAGGATTCATGAAGCCCACTCAGTATATCTCTGTTTTCTCCTGAATAGCTCATGCATTAAAACCGTGTTTGTTGCATAGCTGGTGATTCCGGAAGTAGTATTGTTGTATTATGTGTTTATGTTAGAAGTGGGGAAAATGAAATAAAATGAAGCGATCCTGTAATAAGCCCATAGTACACCTATTATTTTTGTGGGTCATGATTCTGTATGCTATAAGAAATATCAAACTTGGTATGATATTAATCCATGTGATGGTAATGATAATAGAGTTATGAAACTGTATGCCAAAATCAAAAGTATTTTCTCCTCCGAAGTTTTTATACAGGTTCAAAGTTATGAGGATTAGAGGTGCATCTATTATATGTCACAGTTGTGTCTATGGTGGTGCAGTATATCTTCTGAATTACTCAGAACCGATGGTTCATCCTTGCTTGAGCTATTTATTTCCCTTTGTATAACATGTTTTATTTTTATCTTTCTGTCTAAACTAGATTAACATTCAGCCTGTCAGTCGTCATGTTTTTTCTGCATTTTTCTGAAGTTGCATGTTGAAGCAAGGATGGTGGTAAATGATTACACAAGGTAGGGTAGAAGAATTGGAGTAAATTTACTGCTTTTGTAATTATTTAGCTCCTTCTTTGTTCAAGTTCCTTGCTCAGTTGTGCCTTTACGATTCCACGAGGCATGGTCCATGACATGGATGGCAGCATTATTGACTCCTTGGTTCACATTTTTTTAATCTCATTGCTAACTTCGCAAATACATATATCCAATGTGGACAAGAACATTGACAACAATTCCTGGTGTCAGATATGCTCCTTATTTAGTTGAATGAATAATTCCTAACCATCTTTCTAGGACTCAAGTAACTTGTGTATCTGTTCTTACTTATAAGAAACTAGGAGAGATTTGACTCCATGAGCACTGCTCTTTCTCAAGAGAATTTTTTCAAATCATGAGTGTCTGGTAACCTAAAGGTTGATATAGTTGTACCAGATGGTGGCAGTCGCATAATTTGTCAGGTGTTTCTATTACTAATATGCAGACTATTTGCAAATGTTTCAATTGTTCAACTGGTGAGGTTAATGATACAACTTTGTGGTACACCAGTAACTAATGATGATATGTTGGTTCCTTTTCGTTGACAATATGATAGTACTTGGTAATGCTTTAGAGAAACTAGATTGAAACCAGTATTGTGATTACCATGTTGGTGGGTGATATTATTCAACTTTTGTTATCCTTTCTAGCAACTAATTATATGCCCAATTGACTAGGGAAGATGGATCTATATTGAAGGGTATTCATACCTGATGCTAATACTTTGTACTTGTGTGCAGTGTTACTTTGTCATCTCGCATAATGGCCCATCTAGGTTTGAACCTACTGATGTATAAACCATACTCTTTATTACTATAGCCCGTCTCTTCTATTCGCCTGATTCATTACCACTTGGTTTGATAGGAATATTGACCTTGGAGAAAGTTCAGAACCATAGTATTAGAGAAACTTATTAGAGAAACTTTCTTTGTGTATCCGTGTAATTATTCAGTCAATCTTTTTTTTGTGCGAAAAAATGTTTCAGCGTACCTGATCGATCATCATTTTAGTGGTAATTGGGTTACTGCTTAATTTCTTAATGGATTTTATTCACGATAAAACACAAGGAAAGTAATGCACAACTCGACTTGTGCATGCTTAGTTTGGCTAATCCGACGGTTTAGGGCTCAAAATCGCTGTGAAAGCTCCTAGCTGGTTTAGTTTTACTGTTACTTAATATTAAGCGCTAATACACACTCACTGTTACTTTTGCTAATATGCTTAATAAATGAAATGTTTCATCATTTTGTCTTTAATAATTTGTAGTCACTCATTATATGTGAAATATCCATGTGTTCACATAAAAAACTATGCCAATTTTGTGGTGCTGTTTCAAATGGGTGTCCATGTTTTACTCGCTTAACAAGAAGTGACAGTCCGTGATTGATCACAATGATTTCCACAAATTTATGTGGTTTTCAATTCACCCTTATCTACCATCCTGTCACGTGGAAACATTGCGTTTGTGTCTGTCTGTATTTTGCTCTTTCAAAGGATGTACATTTATTCTTTAAACAATCTGAAAGCACTAATGATGATATTATGCACTTTCTATATTTACTATTTCAGATCATTGAGTAGCAGTGCATACATAGCTGACCAAAATAATCAGTTCTGGTCACTTAAGTGATCAGCTTATGCTTCCAGGATTTAGATACAGTCCAACAAATTCAACTTGACATGTTTCCAGTCTAAATTCAATCCTCAAAACGGACGGGCGCAGCAACGCGCGCTATTATGGTCTAGTAAAGCAATATAACAAGTGCAATAGGTAAACATGTAAGAATCAATGCACACAGTTCACACAAGTGTTTGCTTCTAAGATAGAAAGAAGTAGGTAAACTGACTCAACAATAAAGTAAAATAATGGCCCTTCGCGAGAGGAAGCATGGATTACTGTTTTTGTGCTAGAGCTTTTCATTTTGAAAACATAGAAACAATTTTGTCAACGGTAGTAATAAAGCATATGTGTTATGTATAAGATATCCTATAAGTTGCAAGCCTCATGCATAGATTACCAATAGTGCCCGCACCTTGTCCTAATTAGCTTGGATTTACATGGATTATCATTGCATAGCATATGTTTCAACCAAGTGTCACAAAGGGGTACCTCTATGCCGCTTGTACAAAGGTCTAAGGAGAAAGATCGCATTTGATTTCTTGTTTTTGATTATTCTCAACTTAGACATCCATACCGGGACAACATAGACACCATGTAATGGACTCCTCTTTAATGCATAAGCATTCAACAACAGATAATATTCTCATAAGAGATTAAGGATTGATGTCCAAACTGAAACTTCCACCATGATTCATGGCTTTAGTTAGCGGCCCAATGTTCTTCTCTAACAATATGCATACTCGAACCGTTTGATCATGATAAATCACCCTTACTTCAGACAAGACGAACATGCATAGCAACTCACATGATATTCAACAAAGCTGTAATAGTTGATGGCGTCCCCAGAAACATGGTTACCGCTCAACAAGCAACTTATTAAGAAATAAGATACATAGCTACATATTCAATACCACAATAGTTTTTAAGGCTATTTTCCCATGAGCTATATATTGCAAAGACAAAGGATATAATTTTAAAGGTAGCACTCAAGTAATTTACTTTGGAATGGCAGAGAAATACCATGTAGTAGGTAGGTATGGTGGACAGAAATGGCATAGTTTTTGGCTCAAGGATTTGGATGCACGAGAAGAATTCCTCTCAATACAAGGCTAGGCTAGCAAGGTTGTTTGAAGCAAACTCAAGTATAAAACGGTACAGCAAAGCTTACATATGAACATATTGCAAGCATTATAAGACTTTACATCGTCTCCTTGTTGTTCAAACACCTCACCAGAAAATATCTAGACTCTAGAGAGACCAATCATGCAAACCAAATTTTAACAAGCTCTATGTAGTTCTTCATTAATAGGTGCAAAGTACATGATGCAAGAGCTTAAACATGATCTATATGAGCACAACAATTGCCAAGTATCAAATTATTCAAGACATTATACCAATTACCACATGAAGCATTTTCTGTTTCCAACCAAATAACGATGAACGAAGCAGTTTCAACCTTCGCCATGAACATTAAAAGTAAAGCTAAGAACACCAGTGTTCATATGAACGAGCGGAGCGTGTCTCTCTCCCACACAAGCATGAATTTATTCAGAGAATGAAAATAACAAAACGAAAATAAAAGCACACGGATGCTCCAAGTAAAGCACATAAGATGTGACGGAATAAAAATATAGTTTCACTAGAGGTGACCTGATAAGTTGTCGATGAAGAAGGGGATGCCTTGGGCATCCCCAAGCTTAGATGCTTGAGTCTTCTTGAAATATGCAGGGATGAACCACGGGGGCATTTCCAAGCTTAGACTTTTAATTCACTCTTCTTGATCATATTGTATCATCCTCCCCTCTTGACCCTTGAAAACTTCCTCCACACCAAACTCAAAACAAACTCATTAGAGGGTTAGTGCATAATCAAAAATTCACATATTCAGAGATGACATAAGCATTCTTAACACTTCTGGACATTGCACAAAGCTACTGAAAGTTAATGGAACAAAGAAATCCACAAACATAGCAAAATAGGCAATGCGAAATAAAAGGCAGAATCTGTCAAAACAGAACAGTCTGTAAAGACGAATTTTTCTGGGGCACTTAACTTGCTCAGATGAAAATGCTCAAATTGAATGAAAGTTGCGTACATATCTGAGGATCACACACGTAAATTGGCAGATTTTAATGAGTTACCTACAGAAGGGGCTGCTCAATTTCGTGACAGTAAGAAATCTGTTTCTGCGCAGTAATCCAAATCTAGTATTGACTTTACTATCGAAGTGTCGTCGTGGTGAACAGACAGATGCCATAGGATGGCTTAAGTTGGGGCCGAATGGACGCAAGAGGATTCGGGGGAGGGTTTGTGATTAGATGGGATGAACTTCCGGATGGTTTCCTCAAGAACTTAGCCAAGGCTAGAGGTTGAAGAAGAAAGACATAAGGAAGAACTCGCTCTAGATCATCTTCTTTATTGATCTCAACAGGTTACAAGTTTCTCAGTACAAGTGTCCTTCTAAACCTAGCTCTCTTCGTGCGTGCCCGTGAGAAGGGCTGCCCCCTCTCCTTATATAGGGGAGAGGGTGGCTTACAGGGCAAGAAACCCTAATGGCATCTTTGACTAGACAAACTACTTTACAAAGCTACTTTAATCATAGATAACACCGGAGTCTTCTTTAATCAGGGATGCTGACGTCCTCCGGCTTCTTTGACCATCATCCTTCTCTTTATCGTCAGCCCTTCGTTTAAAGCTACTTTGCTTAGCTCATCGTTGTCTTCTAGCTCTGGAGAGAATCTTTGACCGACTCCTGCCGACATGCTCTTCTTTCCGGTAGCCCGGTATCTTCTTTTCCCGGTTCCGGCATACCCCTCTTGGGGATACCGGCTTAGCCTCACTTAGCTAATTTCTTATCTTTATGTTCCGGTACGAACATTAAACCGGTATCTTGATGGCTCAAACCATCCGGTTTGGCATGCCTTTGGCATACCGGGGTCATCCCCCCAACATTAGTCCCCGAAGCTGGTATAGTCTGGCGGATTCTATCCAACAGACCATGCCAGGTTCTTTTACCTTATGATACCGGTTTGATCTATCCGGCACTGGGCTTGGATCCGGCATCTTTGCCTGGATTATCGCTATCTCTCTTTGCAAGACATTATCCGGTGTCTTATCCCCCGGCATCTTAGTCATTAAACGCTTCCTCGGCGAAGTCGAGAATATCTTGGGCCCCGCACCTGTCAGTGACATGCGCACTGTGATTGACGCGCCAGTGTCAGGGGTCACTTCCCTTCGGCTTCTGCGCGCGCATTAACTGCCTCACAGCAAATCCTGGCCTCCATTCTGGATCCACGCGCACTTCCCTGTGGCCTTCTATTTTCACGCGTGTATCATCACGCCACGTGGCGGCCCGTGGAGCGAACCGTCGCGGCCCACGATCCAAACCACCGAGGCCCAGCGGTTTTCGGCCCACTTCTCCCTCTTCCCTTATAAGGCGAAACCGCTCCTTCTTCTTCCTCTTCTCGCATTCCCCACTTCCTCGCGCACTGTACTCTTGCCTTCTGCGCCTCCGCCGCTCCGTTTCGCCGTTCGAGCTCCGCCGCCCGACGATCTTCCGCTGTTACTCCGCCGGACGCCGCTGAACTTCACCGCGTGAAGAACCTCTGCGGCGCTCCTGTCGCAGTTGCTGCATTGGCGTTTCCCCGAGCTCTTCCTCATCTCGCCGTCGACGGACCTCCTCGCCGGCCTTAGGCTCACCATCCCTCCGGCGAACCTCTTCTTCTGCAACTCCGCCGCCTCAGGTTAGGCCCGTTACCTCTTTACTTCTTCTCTCTTAGCTTTCCAGATCTTGGGCCGGTAGAGTATTTATCCCCTTTTTATTTTTCTTTTTCTCTTACTCGTAGATCTTCGCGCGAGGGTGTGTTTGGGGGAAAACTGTTTTTCGGTAGATTCCGGTGTCGCCCAGATCCACATGTCTAGCGAAGAATCTCTTCTTGCCCCCTCCTCTAGTAGTCAAGGCAGTAGGACCTCCGACGGGCTAACTGAAGATCTTGCCCGGATGGAACTAGAATCCAACAAGGATCAAGAGGCCGGCACCTCCAGCCGGGCCCCCGGAAAGGATCTTTCCGGTATCACACGCGGAGCCTGGAGAGGTTCCGACGTGACTCAACATGAGATTGACTGGCTTTACCGGTCTAGGAGGATACCGGAAGGGGTCTCCTGCCGGATTCCTGGTGACGAGATCGAACCGGTGCTCAATCCTGGTGAGGTCGTCGTCTTCCTTGCTCACTTCGAGCGTGGCTTCGGCCTACCCGCCTCCAATTTCTTCCGCCAATTCCTTGATTTCTATCGACTCCAGCCTCACCACCTTCCCGGCAATGCCGTTTTTTACCTTTCCTGTTTTGTGGCCTTCATGGAAGGCTACATCGGCATCCGTCCCGCTCGCGAGACGTTTGCACGCTTCTTCTCTCTCCGGATCAACTCGGTCCAGGGCAAGGACATTCCCAAGCCCAAACCCCCGTACAATGCGGGTCTTGTATCATCGGCTCCCGCCAAGGGAGCCCCTTTTTCAAGTTCAACGGCCTCGAGTCTTGCCGCTTGTGGCAGACAAAGTTCTTCTACGTGAAGAACAAGAGCGCCACTGATCTCATCAACTTGCCGCCCTTCAACCCGGCGCCGCCCGCCAAGATCAACTGGAACTACAACCCTGGTACGGATCATATAGAGACGAACCGGGTGGTACGCTTCGTGTTGAAGCTGATGAAAGAAACCAACATTTGCTCCGACGATATCATCCGCACCTTCATCAGCCGCCGGGTGCTTCCCCTCAAGCGTCGCGTTCACAAGATGAGCGAGATGTATGGCCCCGGCGATCCTACCAAGATCACCGGCCTGCCCTTGAGCAAGGCATACGTGGTCCTGAAGGCTAGCCAGATATGCCAAACGGACATGCCGGTTGACTGGGAATGGGGTCTCCGGCCTCTCAGTTCCACTAATCCTCCAACCCAAGAAGTAAGACATTTGCGCAACTCGGGTTGGTTTGCCGGTAACTTTCATACTATGGCTAACTGTTTTTCTTGCTTGCTTTCAGGCCAAGGACCGCTTCCCCCGCATTGACTTAGACCGGCGAGGCCCTTGCCGGAAGCGCGCCCTTGACAAGTTCGACCCGGACCCTTTCATCCATTGGCTGGACCTGAAGATGGGCCGGACTCCAGCTTCGCGCCTCGGCAAATCTCCACCGGAGCCAGTCGGTTCGTCTGACGACCTGAGCTCAGTTGAGGTAGCTCTTCTTTTTGATCTCTCATATTTTTCTGTTACCTATCTCCTTCTGTAGGCGCTCCCTCAGCTAGCCCCAAACCACAGGTCCACGAGCACGTTGCTCCTCTGGGGGCCGAGGCAGGCGACGAGTTTGTGGAGAAACTCATGGCCCAAGGCCAAAAGAACAAGGCTCCGGCTGCTGACGCCGGCCCTAGCCAAGCTCCTCCTGCCAAACGCCCTCGGACTGAAGTCCTTGGGGGAAAAGAGGTTGGCACCAAGCGCTACAAGCATAAGCGGATGCCGGTTTCTTCCGGGTAAGTTCTTTGTTTCTCTTTTTTGCTTATTTCGTTCTTACTAAGCTCTTTTCCGGTTGCTTTTTTCCCAACCCTTTCTTTTTCTCTCTTTCAGCCCCGCGCTTCAGCTTGGCTCCAAGCCGGAGGGCTCTGCCGGCTCGGCAAGGACCTCGACTCCTCCTCCTCATTCAAGCCCGGCACCATCTGGTGCCGGCAACACCTCTGCCTCCCCTCTGGGAGGCACCGCAAGTTCGGGGCGCGCGGCCCCTACACCGCCAGATCACCGCACAGAGGAGGACCCTGTCTCCCCTCTTGAGAACCAAAACACCGGCGCCAGCGACATCGGTGTCGGAGAAGAAACTGCCGGGCGGGCGGAACCTCTGGTTCCTCCCGTCCTAGAAAAGAAAAAGAAGAAGAAGACCAAGAAGTCCTCCCCCTCCAAAGCCGCGCCGGAAGCTTCCACGCCGGTAAGCTCCAACCCGGGCGACGCGCCTGACGCTCCCCCTTCTCCCAAGACTACGCCAACGCCACCGCCGAAAGCTCCACACACCGAGCCAGCCGGCGTCACCTCCACGGCGCCAGCGCCCAACACCTTTGCGCTCACCAAGGGGAAGGCAACAGCTCCTAGCGCTTCCTCCGGCGGCCAGCAGCCCTTGGTGCTGCACGTCTCCCGCGCCGCTAGCGCAGCCGGCGAAAAGGCCACCGGCCTGCTTGGCCGGATCACTTCGTTCCAGCGCGAAGGCCGGGAGCTGGGGCACTTGCTGCCTTACGCGGAAAAAGTGGAATGCCGCGGACATGTCCAAGGCGACCCGCGGCCTGGGCAAGGACCGGCTACCGGTGCCCGACCCTGTTGGTGAGCGGAGCTCGGAAGAGCACTTCATGCGGCTTCGTCGGGCCGTCAAGGAGCTGGACAGCGCGTGGTTCGATGCCACGAACAACCTGATGGTAAGTTTCGCCAACTTTGCTGTAACTTTTTGTTGATGCCAGTTTCTTTCTTTCCAGATCTTGTCTATCCTCCCAGTCCCCGAGTTTCGTGTTGAGAGCGTAGTTCTTAGCGCGAAACTTAACTAGAAACGCGTGAAACCGGCATAGCCAGTCCCCGAGTTTCGGGTTAAGATCTTTGCTCTTAGCGCGAAACTCAACTAGAAACGCGTGAAACCGGCATAGCCAGTCCCCGAGTTTCGGGTTAAGATCTTTGTTTTCAGCTAATACCATTCCCTTGAACAGACCACGGCTGACGCTCGGAAGACCCTCTTTGAGGAGATCCTTTGGGAGCACCGGGACCTCGCTGAGGCACACAGCAAGTGCCAAGGTAAACTTCTGTGCCTCCGGTATCTTTTCACCGGAAAGCTTTCTTTGTCTCAATACTTATCATTCATGATTTTTGTCTCAACAGCTATCCCGGAGGCTTCTATTGAGGCTCTCAAGACGCAGCTTGCCGCCGCCGAAGGTATCACTTCTGCTTTCCGGTTAACTTGCTTTTTCTACATTATATAAATACAACTTGCTAACACTTTCTTTTCGGGTTCCAGAGAAAAAGGACCAACTTATCCGGCAGCACAAGGAGGACCTGAGCGCCCAGGAGACCCGCTACGGGGAGCTTAAGCGTCAGTATATCCAGCTTGGTCTTGATCATGCTAAAGCGCTGCAGGCTGCTGCGTCCGCTGCCGAGGCCAAGCTTCATGAGGCGGTAGAGGACGCCGGCAATGCCAACGTGGTATTGCAGGCTGAGCTGGAAGAGGCCGCCAAGGCGCGGAAGGCAGCCGAGGACCAGGCCGCGCGGCTGGAGGCGGAGCAGAAGGAGTATGACCTTCTGGTTACGCAGACTGACGCGCTTGCCCTTCGTAAGTTTATTTTTTTTATTTTCCGGTTTCTGCTTATAAGCTTATCTCTTCCGGCAGCATTTGCTTAACTTCTTTCCTTCACCTTACAGGGCTTTTCCCGGACTCCCAGGCGTTTGCCGTGAAGAGGGTTGGAGAGTGCCGGGTTGCCCAGGCATACAAGAATCTGAGTGCGCCTTGGGACCCCTATGACCATTTGGTTGCGCTGAATGCGCGGGTTTCCCATATGCGCGCCATAGACCGGAACCTCTCCGACATCCCTGACGTGGCCACGCAGCTCTTCCGGACTCTTTGGCCTGGAGAAGAAGTGCCCGACACCTTTTCCCTCATTAGCGACCGCCTGAAAGGTGCTGGTAGAAGGATCCGGGAGTGGCAGTGCTCTGCTGCCCGTGCCGGAGCAGACTCAGCGCTTCGCGTTGCCTGCTCCTGGTACCGGAGCTGGACCCGGATGCCTTCACCGGCGTGCGCGAAGGGGCTTCAACCGACCTAGACCCGGTCCTCACCGCTAAGCGGAAGGATCGAGCGTACCACATCGCGGAGTACGCCGAGATGCGCACCTTCATCCCCCTCCCGCGACGTCAAGGACTATCTCGAGCGACGAGGAGGAGGACGAAGACGCCGATGAGGCCGGTGCCGTGTGACGCGCCCCTAGAGGGTCCTGACGCTCCTCCCGAAGCCCCTGTTGCCTGAACGTTGCCTGAATGTTGCCTGTGATATGCTTGTGGTACGCGTGCCCTGTTCAACTTGGAAACACTGCCCGTTAAATACTACCCCGGTATGTCGGGGTCTATGATGTAAGATAATACTTAAGTTCTATTTTGGCTATGATACAACTGTTTGTGCCGGTGTCTTGCATACCGGTAACTTATTAAGTTATGTTGGTTTGCTACTTAGCACTTTGCTTATCGTTGCGATTTTTGTCTTGCACTGCAATGATTCCGAAATTGTTTCCGCATCCAATTCGATGCACACTCGGCTCTTTTGCTTTGGCTCTGCCTACCTTCTCTGGGCGTTTTTGGCGTATGAGCACAAAGTTCTTTCACCAAGCAAGCACTTTCTTGAACTTAGAAATAACTCGAAATTTTTGCAAAAAACCGGTATAACCGGGGTTAGTTAAATTTTTCCGGATTGTTCTTTCCCGCTCTCCCTTTTCGTAGTTCATGTGCTTATCCCCTACCGGTTTATCTTGATTGCCATGAAGCCGGGTTGCGGGCAGCAGCAGAGTCGAAGACTCCGGTAGGGTTTAGCACACTACTAAACCGGAAAGAAAAAACGTTCAATAAGCAACCGGTAAACTGAAAAAAATAGACAAGTTACATGCAACCTTAGTGGGGTAGTCCCCGAGATTCACTCGAGGTTCCGACATCTTTTTATTCATAGCAAATAAGGTACAAAAAGGAACTTCTTACACCACAACTTCAAGAGTAGAAAGGACGCAACAAAGCTACATTCCATGGACGCTTGGTCTCCTCTCCGGACCTGTCCGCCTTTCCTTTCTTCCATTCCTGTGCATCAATCAGGTAGTAGGCATCATTTTGGAGAGCCTTGCTCACAATGAAAGGCCCTTCCCACGGCGGGGAAAGCTTGTGCCGTCCTTCAGTGCGCTGCACTAGGCGTAGCACTAGATCTCCTTCCCGGAACACTCTTGGGTTAACCTTCCGGCTGTGGTAGCGTCTGAGGTTTTGCTGGTAAATGGCTGTTCTTGCCAAAGCTAACTCTCTTGCTTCTTCTAGCAAGTCCACATCGTTTTCTCGTGCCTCCTTTACCTCTTCTTCGGTATAGAGTTGCACCCTTGGTGAATCATGGAGAATGTCGGTTGGTATGACCGCTTCTGCTCCATAAACCATGAAAAATGGAGTGTATCCGGTAGACCGGTTTGGAGTTGTTCTTATACTCCACAGCACTGATGGTAGCTCATCGAGCCAACACCCCGGCGATTTTTCCACCGCATCGATGAGTCTTGGTTTGATACCGGAAAGTACCAAAGCGTTTGTCCTTTCAACTTGGCCATTGCCTTGTGGGTGTGCGACTGAGCACAAATCCAACCGGATGTTGTTGTCCTCACAAAATCTTTTGAACTCACCTTGAGCAAAGTTTGTGCCATTGTCAGTGATAATGCTATGTGGGTATCCATACCGCAAAATGACATCTTTTAAGAATTTCACCGCTGTGCGCCCATCACACTTTGCAATGGGTTTCACCTCTAGCCACTTGGTGAATTTGTCCACCATAACAAGGATGTGGGTCATGTTTCCCCTCGCGGTTTTGAATGGGCCAACCATGTCTAGGCACCAAACGGCAAACGGCCAGGTTAGCGGTATTGTTTTTAGGCCGGAAGCTGGGGTATGATTTTGCTTGGCGTACCTCTGGCACCCATTGCATTTTCTTACCAGATCCTCTGTTGACGTCAGAAACCTCCTGGCGGGCAGAGACGGTCAACACGGTAGAGCCGGGAACAACTAGGGCTGCGGCTGGCCCCAGTCCCTCAGAGCGACGGCCCGCAAAGCCTCCTGGTCGCACGTCCGATGCTTATCACAAGGGCGTGCCACCTGACCTATACCTGGTCAGGAAGGTGTGGATGATGCCTCGCTTAGTTTCCTACAGGGCACACACGTATACGTTAAATACGAGCCTCGATCGGCTCTCAGGTTACCCTGTGAATCCACTACAAAGGAAGACATTTTTTTTGACAAATCACTTTCATCATGTTAAGGCCAATTTTCGTCAAGGATTACTTCGCGGTGACAAAATTTGATCGTCATGGGGTTCGTCAAGGAAGCTCCGTCATAAAATATCGGGGGTGACGGTATGCATTTTTCGTCAACGTCAAATGTTTGATGGTGACGACCTACAAATTCGTCAACATCAAAGGTTCATTGTTGACGGACAGGTTTGTCACGAAAAATTGCAACTTTCGTCAATATCTAAATCTTGGGAAGCTTCGATTGGTCCAAAAAAGCATACGTGGCCTTACATGTGGGTCCATTTGGCTTCGACAACATGGGTCCGACGGCGCCGACATGGATATCCGGTGGGACCCACAAAATATTATGACAAGTCTGGACCCACAATATTCGACCGGTGGGATCCACAAAATTCGGACAAGTGGGACCGAGGTTGTTGCCGACATATGGGTCCCAATAATGCCGATCGGTGGGACCCACAAATTCTGACAAGTGGGACCATAAATTGGTGCCACGTGGTTTCATTTAATAGTGACGTTGTGACATTTTCCGTCACCTTTTGAATTTGACAAAATTTGAGAGCATTTGAATTATTTGCGAAATTTGGGAAACAAAAAATCGGCGAAATATCAAAAAGTAGACAATAAATATCATACTTAAATGGTGGCACAAGAAGTATATATGTCTCTCACGGACCGAAAGATTCATAAGAAAATTACAATTGGAACACAAAGAAATTAAAAGACCTATGATTAATAATGTTGTAGGACGGTGGTGCAATAGATTAGTTGCTCCGGGATTGAGACATGGATGGTGGCTGGGATGTCCTCAAGAGCAAATTAAGCACGGCATCCATTTCTCGTCAGCCTCTTTTCATAAGCCGTAGTCTTTTCTTCTTGGGCTTTCTTCACAGCCTTCAAGTTCTTCCTCCTCGCTTCTTCCCCGATCTCTTCAAATTTTTCATCTTGTTCTTGCAGTCTTGCCTCGCATGTCACCGTGGTACGTTTCAGTCGCTCGTATGGAGTTCTCGCTCTTGATCTCGCAGCCTTTGTTGTAGCTCTCGATGCGTGTAGCCGAGACAGAAGACTTCCGGAACTTGTTGCGACGCCCAATCTTGGTAGGAATGTCTGTTGCAGGTGGTGGATGGGCTTTTCTCGCTCGGAACTAGCCGAACAATTTGCAAATCGATCAAATCAGGTTCATCTTCATTGCGTGGCGCCGCTTTTTTGCCACCATTTGATCCCGCATAAAGATTACAATCATTGCATGGACAACATACAAAACTCGGATTATATTATATTGTGCTAATAAGAAATATTTCTTACATATGCACTTTTTGCTTCAAGCACTCATAATGTTATCCTTGTTAGTGTGTGTGATTCTAAAAAATTCAATTGGAGAGGTTTCTTCTTCCTGCTGCTTAGCCTTCGCTTGAAAAAATGTAGAATGCACATTACCATTGTACACCGTGTATGACGTAAGTATGAACTCGTATTGGGAAATTCAGAACACTTACTAGATGTTCCCGAGTGAGCAACATAGCTTCGAGATCCGAGTGGTATGGAACTGTTTCACGCCTTCTCTGTTCTTTCCATTTATTACACACAGTCCCTATGTTCGAGTACATGCATTTTATTTATCCGGATCGGAGAAATGTAAGAATTCAGTAGTCATTACTCGAAAGCAATAACGTTTATGTACCTGGTACTTCTCATCAAACCATCTTTTCACCAGTTCTTTCCAGCTATTCTCTTCTACATGACCTGGCTTCTTGAGATATGCTTGCTCCAGTGTGAGATTTTTAATTTTCGGCCAATACTCCTTTTAAGCCTATATCGGAACTGCCGAATACTAACTTGCAGCATATCAGTGCACACATCTTGAGCCACCTCATCATTTTTGTCCATATTAAACTTTCCCTTCAAAATAGTGATGCATTAATCAGTAGATTCTTAGATAGATGATCATGTAGCATACTAATTAGGTTAAACCAAGATTGTACAGGACTCACCGCTCATCGTACTTATAGCATGAGGAATGACATATTTGAGAGTGTCATCTTTCTTGTACTCGTGTCCGAGTGTGTTGCAAGCGGCATTTTTTCACGGATGTGAATACCAACCTCATTGCTCAGCTTTGCTCGACTGGACATAATCCTTGGGTCTCCCGACACCAAGCAAGTGAATTCAATTGGCATCTTATTGCCACCATTTCTTCTTGTGTACTCATGTAGTCCATGGCCCATGGTACGTCTCGCGTCCACCTCTCTTTCTCTTACTACCGCCGGATGTTGTCAATGTCTCTCGAAATAAGAGATATGAAATGATTCTCTTTTATATGAAAATATGCGGTACAGTTGTTTAGTTTTTACAAACTTTCATACCTTGCCGCTCAAAGTTTACAATTTGATTGTCCTCGGGAGATGAGGTGCTGCCTCCGGATGTCATGATCTGGTTAGGTGAGGGTGCTCCTTCGGTGTTCGGACCAGCGGTGGCCGTCGGCTCATCGGATGACCCAGCTTCGAGTTCGGCTTGTTGCCATTGATCTTGTTGCAATGTTGGATGGTGCAACTTGAGGTATGGATCGATTCTTCCGTGCAACTATTGCGGAAGAAGCAACTATCTGCAAGCAAAGTAGAGGCTACATTAGTAGGAAACATTTAGCATGTACGTATTTCCTATCATAGTTCGGACATAGTTCCACGGACCTGAGCTGAAGTTTTGCCGACGGTGCGCCGATCCTCATCCGAATGAAGATCATCAGCAGTAGCTATCTCTTCTGGATTCGGTTCATACGAAGGGTCCTCTTCGACCTCCATCTCTTCGCAGACTGTGTCCTTTAGATTGTTACTAGTTCCTATTTGTACCCCACCATACACTAATGTACGTGCAAAACCAGAGAAATCTTTCTGAAATTTGTGGGCGAGTCCATATTTTTCAACGAAATTTTTTTCCATGCGTACTACATTTTCTTGCATTTGTTTCTCCTTGGCAAGCTCATATGCCGGCTTGACGGGGTTTTGTGTCTCCGCTGAAATAATCGGAAGAGCGGAGCGTGAACAAAACATAAGAGGGGGCCAATTCCATAGAAAACAGCAAATAATTGTCTTTCCAAAATATTGTACAAGCCAGCAAATGATTGAAAACATAAGAGTCTACGTATGATGTCGGCGAACAAAACATAAGAGGGGGCATATGGCAGGCTAAGGGACATCATGTGCTTTTAGATATCTACTCGTAACAAATAATTTGACACATAATGAGGTATCGGTAGTTCAGTCCTATACCGATAGAAGTTCAGATATGTGCTGATAGAAGTTCAGATATGTGCTGATAGAAGTTCAGATATGTGCTGAAATTTGATTTTTGACTTTTGAAAGACATAGATAAACAAAAATTGTGGAAATAAATAGACGGATGAAACAAAGTACATGATTAAAAAAACTTCATTACATTGTTAAGACGTGCATTGCACGTGCAAACTAACTAGTTCCATAGAAAACAGCAAACAATTGTTCTAGATCAAACTCTGCTTCCTCTCGAAACCGACGAATAAAAGTCCGAAGCAATGTCGTTGTTCACCGTAGCTCGTCAGGCTGTTTTCGGCAACGGCTGGAATTAGTTCGGTTAAGTGTTTCGGCAAACAATTGTCTATGCAAAAGATTGTACAGCGAGCGGGATGGCAAAGATTGTATAGCACGGCATGATTGTCTCCGCAATAAAAACGATAAACCCTATACGTATGATGTCGGGATTGGATCTATCAAATATGCAAGATCTAGATATAGGTCAAACGGGCGTGGTAGACATGTAAAACCGATCTCTCGATCTAACCATCCGAAAAACACAACAACAAGCCGATCACCGACAGATTTACCTTGGCGTTTCTTCGAGCCGGGCGCCTTCTTCGGCGTGTGTGTGCGATTTTCCTTCACCTCGACGTTTCGACGACCGCCGGCCATGGCGACCACCGGCCGGGAGATAGATGCGAGATGGATGAACGTCCGGCGAAGACACCGGATCGGGGTGAGCACGAGAGGATGAGGTCGGGTGTGTGGGTAGTTAAGATGCTCGTAAATCATGGGGTAGAGGCACGACGTATATAAGGGAGGGCGAAATATTTGATAGGTGGGGTGCGCGGGAGGAGTGGAGGGAACAAAAAATTTGGGCGTTTTGGCAGCCGGCGTACTACAATTTGGAGGGAACAAGTTTTTGCCGTGAAAGAAAAAATATTACTCTGAAAATGGATTTCCCAAGACCTTTAGCTCCAACTGAAAATACTTCCATCTCGTCAGGATCAGGTTTTCTCCGAATGTCTTGGTTCCTATCATCTTTGTTAAATCTTGTTTCTGTGCCATCCTTGAAAAATCTAGAGCAAAAAATCAAACACTCATCAACAATGTAGCTCTCTGCGATAGAACCTTCTGGCCTTGCTTTGTTACGGACCGTAGACTTTAGATAACCTAATCTTCTCTCAACTGGATACATCCAACCATAATGAACAGGACCCCTCAAAAGAGCCTCCTCAGGAAGATGAATAGCTAAGTGCACCATTACATCAAAAAAGCTGGGGGAAGAGCTTCTCAAGTTTGCATAGGATCACAACAATTTCAACCTTCAATCGATTCAGCACATCAACTTTCAGGGTTTTGGCACACAGCTCCCTAAAAATCTTCCTAGCTCTGCAATAGCCACATACATTTCCTTAGATGCAATTCCCTTGAGCCCAGCCGGCAACACTCGCTGCAGAAGTATGTGGCAATCATGCGTCTTCATACCGGTAACCTTACAACCATCAATATTCACACATCTTCCCCAGCTTGCGCAATAACCATCTGGGAACCTAGTGTTTGCCAAATACCTACACAAATGTCTCTTCCGTTCCTTCGAAAGCGTCCATGGTGCAGGGGGCTTCGCATAACTTACTCGCTGCATCCTCATCATCCTTCTCAATTTTCTCCAACCAATACTTCTTCCACATTTTGAATTTCCTCAAATCAATTCTAGCACTAACGAGTGTCCTTATTCTTGCCCTCAAGTTCAAGTAGTGTACCAACAATATTGTCACATATGTTCTTCTCAATATGCATCACATCTAAGTTGTGAGCTATCTTAAGTTCTGCCGGTACGGTAGATGATGTAAGCTGACTTTCGTGTGCCATGTTGGTTCACCGGGTACAGCTTGCACGCTTCCGCTTTCTATTTATTGGATTTTTCCCATGTTCAAAATCCTTAACCATTTCTACCTTCGCAGCTACCTCTTTGGGTGTGTACTTCCTTGGTGGATCTCTAATCTCAGCTTGTACCATTGAAAAGTCCGCTTCTCCCGTATGGGTGTTTTTTATCAAGAAATCGCCGATGCCCAATATATCCAATTTTGTTTTTCAAAGGTTCAGCGCAAGGATTCTCATCGCAATGCACACACGCATGAAATCCTCTTGTGCTTCGGCCTGACATAGTGGCATATCCAGGATAATCATGAATAGACCAAAGAAACGCAGCATGCAATGGGAAATATTCCTCCGTGCATGCATCAAATGTCTCCACACCACTCCATAGCTGCATCATATCTTTTATCGTTGGCTGCATAAATACATGAAAATCTTTCCCGGGGAATACTTTCCGGGGATTAGCAATGCCATCATGTAATTCGATTGATCCATGCACATCCATGGTGGGAAGTTGTAAGGAATCACAAAAACAGGCCACATACCGTAAGGATTACTCATACTTCCAAAAGGATCGAAGCCGTCCGTGGCAAAACCTAGTCTTATGTTACGAGGATCTTTAGCAAACCAATCAAACTTGCCATCAAAGTGCTTCCATGCCTCACCATCAGCCAGGTGCCTCAGTACATTGGGCTCAACAACCCTCTTCTCTTTGTGCCATCTTGTATGTGTCGACATTTCCTTTTTAACAAATAGTCTCTCGCAACCTTTTAATTATAGGAAAGTACCTTAACACCTTGTGAGGGATTTTCTTTTTTCCAAGTAGGGTCTCTATATCTCGATAATCCACCAACATGGCAGTTCGTATCGTCCTTGTGATCTCCCCAAAATAAAGAACAATCAAACTTGCATGCATGAATTGTCTCATAACCAAGCCCAACATCGTAAAGAACACTCTTAGCATCGGCATATGATTTGGGAAAGTCCACATCCGGCAAAGCTCGTACGTAAAAGCTGAAGTAAGAGATCAAATCCTCTCGTTTGTTATCCGGCTGTATGATTTGACATGAAGGAGCTTAATGATGAACGACAACCTAGTGAAAGAGGTGCATCCCTCATAAAGTTCTTTTTTCGCTGACTCAATTAGATTAGCTTACGTATTTGGCGGTGTCGGACCTTTATTTCCGTACTTCACAGCTCATCGATCATACTAGACGAATCATCAACATAACAAACACCATTGTCTTCCTCTTCATCGTTGTCACTATCATACGCACCATCATCGTTTCTATCCCGCCCTTCGTCATCACTAAAATCTTCCCCATGTCTAGTCCATCTTGTATACGTCATGGACATACCCGAACAATTGCAGTGATCCTCGATCTGTTTTTATATCCCGACGTATCAGATTTAGGCAGTCCTTGCAAGGGCACAAGATTGGTTCATCTGTATTGTCCAAGTGTTCTCATGCAAACTTGATGAAATCCCTAACACCTGCCATGTACTTTGTTGTGAACTTCTGGGTGCCATCGGTTATCCAACTTCGATCCATTGCCTACAATTCCGTTAAGAACATGCCAACGTTCTTCGTAACGCATCTTGACAACTCGATTAAAAAATCTAGACCTAACGAACAATCAGGACAACTCACCGATGATGCGTCTCGCCGCCACCACAATGGAGCCTTCACGGAATTCTTCTCACCTCGACGAGAACCCTAGTCGATTCGACCGTTAGCAAGAGCACCTATATAGGCCGTGTCCGCTAGCGGCGCGACTTAAACGAGGCACCCTCGGCCGACATAAATATTAATAAGGGAATTATTATGTCGTAACATCTAGATCACACCATTGAAATAAATATGTAGAATAGACTACTTACGGATCCGGATCAAAATTCCATATCTACCTTAGCGGTAAGACTCCGCGTCGGTCACGCCGAAGCCCTTGTTCGATTCTTCCAAACCACAATTTTTACTTAATTAAATATGTTCCCGACAACCGGGTCACGCATGATATATAAAACTAATAACATTTAATAAAGTAACTTAGTAATATTTCGTCACCTCGATCTTTGATTTCGTCACCTATTAACAGACACGATGGAAGCCCTTCCCGCTTGGGTAATGGGTGACGATTTTTTCTTGACGACAAATCATACCGTCAAGCATTACCTTAAATGCTTGACGAAAGATGAATTCGTCACCTATAAGGACACATCCATGACGGTATGCATTTTTGTCACCAGGGTTTTCGTCAACAAATCCCCCATCTCTTGTAGTGATCGGCTCAAAGAGCCGATCCACCCATGATTCAGACGGGGTGCCCGAATATATGGTGGTCCTGCTTGATCAAGATAAAGCTAATGAGATCTACGACGATTTAGGGTTTTCACCGCATAATCGGATCATCCTACTCACGATCGGGCCTCGCGCTCGCGCACGGTGACCGTAAGCCGATCCTAGACAGGGCCTAAAAACCAACACGAGGTTGATCCCCGGAACATCCTTTCTAGGGCCAGCAAACGCCACCCTACACGCCGCTGGATCCTCCAGCCCTTTGTAAGGCCTAACTATTGCGGATGTTAAACTAATCCTTGATGAAACAAGGAGCAACCGTAACGGATCAGATCTACTAAACTATGATCAAGCGGGTGCCGCCCCTACACCTAAGATAGGTGTAAGGGCGGCTAGATGTGCAAGGGTCGCATAACGAAAGCATGTAATTCGAAGAACAATGCTAACCCTAACACATCTAAGATAACTACGTTGCTCGCCATCAAAAAGGCTTCAGCACGAGCAACGCATGAACAACGTGGGCAGGCTTAGTGCTGCCTAGATCGCAAGATGCGATCTAGGCAGCATGGTGCTTACCGGTAGAAACCCTCGAGACGAAGGAGTTGGCGATGCGCCGAGATTTGTTTGTGGTTGAACGTTGGTTGTTGTTTATTCCATAAACCCTAGATACATATTTATAGTCCAGCGGACTTTGTAACGTGGGCGTGCACCAAACCGTGCACGAGTAAGATTCTAACTTCTAAACTAAGATGCGATCTAATATGTTACAGATACACGGGCAATTAAGCCCAACTTGGTATAAAAGGCCGATTCACGTATTTCTTCCATGTACATATCTTCAAGTCCATCTTGATCGCGGCCCACCTCTGACTCGGTCAAATTCTGGTGATAACACATGCCCCCCTGGTTTTGGTAATGATAATTTCAAAACCACTCTGTTTTTCCTCTGAGGGGTCATGTCGTGGCAGAGCAGAACCGTCACAGTATGCTTCATCATGACGACTTGCCTTCCCAACTTCTCTGCACGATTTGACAGTTTTGGTACCATGTCCTCGAAAACTGCTCGAAAATTAAATCCCCATCCCCTTTTATTTAACCGCATCGAACAGTTCTCCTCTTCACCCCCTCCGCATTAGCACTCCAAAAACCCTCCTCTTGCAACCATGTCTTCTTCCTCTTCCTCTTCTTCTTCATCGGATCTTTCCTACGTGTCCTCTCCCATCCGAGAGTCGACGCCCGAGTGGGGTACGCAGGCGGCGTACGATATCCTCGCCCCAACGGCGTGGGACAAAGAGGACCACGACTCCTCCGTCTGGTCCGAGGATGACAAATCCTTGACCGACGGGGAGAGTGACCTCCGCTTCCTTGCTGACGGGGAATCGGAGGAGGAGAGCGATGACGATCGTTTCTCCTGGGCAGACCTCACCACCTCCGAGGAGGTGAAGGAGGAGGAAGAGGAGGAGGACGACGACGACAGCCTCCCCGACGAGCCGCCGGCCAAGCGCCATTGCCCCTGGCCGGGGAATCTGAGTGACTTCGACAGCGACGGCGATGACGACGACGAGGAGGATGAGGACAACGAAGGTCCTGCCGGCGGCCGCTGGAGCAGCGACGACGAGCCGGCCGGGAGCAGCGCCGACAGCGGCGATGAAGGCGATGACGAGGGCTGCAACAGCCCGTAGATAGGACTCCTAGCTAGGATCAGTAGCAGTAGACGGGGCAATGTATCCCCTTAGTACTCCCTTTTGAGAGTAATCAGCTCTTCCATGTAAGAAATCTCGCTTATGAAGAAATTCCCCAATTCGATTTTGCCGATTTCCCTTATGCCAATTTAGCCGATTTTCCTTCATACTGATCCCGTCGATCGCCACTTAGCCAACGCTTAATGAGCCGATGACAATGCATCGGTCCCTCATGATCCATCTTCGACTGATGAATCGAAGCCCTGGTGGACAATGAGGCAGACCACGCCCTCCACAGAGTCATAAAACCGCTGCTGAAACAACTTGCTGTTGAAACCGAGACCCCTGTAGTACAGATATCCTCTGCTCTGTTCCCTTGCAGCAACCAGATAGCCCAGAACCAATTCTCCATCGGTGATGATGGATCTCTCTTTTGCAAGAACCCATCGCCTTTGAGAGTAATCGCGTTGCCTTACCAGCCGATGACTCTTCAATCGGCTTCTAAAAATAGAGTATCCACGAGGCCAGCTGCCCCCCAAGCCTCAGCCGGGGTGGAAACAGTGATGAGGACCCGTAACTCAAGAAAACAGGCCTGGGCTCAACAACGTCTGAGAGCGCTATCGTGCGGGGCCAACCGGTTGATCACCTTTTATCCGTCGACAGCCGATACAGTCGATCCAGCAGGCTGGTAATCTGGTGTTGAGCAGGTATCTCCAACAGAGCCCCGGGTTTGTCGCCGAATCGATCGGCATGCCGAAACCGATAATTTTGCAATATCAGTACCATTCTTCAGACAAGTTGTGACGCAGAGCCAGCCGATTCCAACAGAATCGGCTTCCTGTAGCAAAGGATCCTTCGGGGTAAGCTGCCCCCCGAGCCTCAGTCGGGGCGAGAATAGCAGTGAGCCGACCACGTCGGTCATCCTCGGTTTGCAGCATCAACCGATTCCAACAAAAATCGGTTCTTCAGAGCGAAGAAATTCCAGAGCGAGCTGCCCCCCGAGCTTCTTCAGTTCAATCCTTGCGCCTTGCTGATCAGATCGGCTCATCATCTTCGGCAGGCTGCAGCAACTTCCGGTGAGGATGTCCTTGCATTTCTGACGCCCTCCAAACTCTGGGCGCAACAACCCCTGGAAGTGACAGTTACTGAGTCAAAACGTGACAGCCGATGGCTTCGTCATCGGCGGTTCTCCTGGTCTTAGAAGAGATATGCTCCCTTCGTTAGGCTCATCCCTACCCTGACTTGCACGTTTATGCTGCCCTTGCCGTTAGTCAGGGTTACGATCCTCAATCCTGCAGTCCTGGTTCTAGAGGATGTCACGTTCCTGCTCCCTTGATCCTTAAGTCGATGTCCGCACATCGGCTGTGCTAATTTTTTTTGAATTTTCGGCCGATTTACATATCGGCCCCCATACTCCAATACCCACCGCCAAAGGATGAGACACTTCTACTGCATATCCTCGTGTTCTATCCACCTGGGTGCCCCCCGAGCCGATTCTGTCAAGGGAATTGATGGGATCGGCTCTGGTTGGATAACATGTTGAACCCAGGCAGAATGGATGGTGAGGATAATTTTGGCCGATTGCTGGAATCGGCCTCCACGTTTGCTCGCTCGGTGAAGGTTTTGTGATGTCCCTTCATAAATTTTTGGGGCCGATCCCAAGGATCAGCCACGCCACGTTTGTTCATCGACGTTTGCTTTGTTACACAGTCAGGCATGTGGATAAAACCAGCCTAACCCCGTTCTTTGTCACGTCGATGCGCTCGCAGTCGTCCAGATTGATGCCTGAGAGTGGCTCTTGGCCCGATGTCTCCCAAACGTCCATGCCAGCTGTTGAAACCTCGACTAAATCATCTCGCGTGGACGACTTCTACTTCATCTCCATCCCACCGTATCGTGCATTGGTGCATCGTGGATGGAATGCAACAGCTTGGCGTGGATCCAATCTCTCCCTAGTAGGACAGCGTAGGTACTCTTGCCGTCGACGATAAAGAACGTCGTAGGGACAGTTTTCCTTCCTACGGTCGGATCCACATTCGAACACCTTGTGCGTCAGATGCTTGGCCGTTGAAATCACTCAGTGTTACGTTGGTCTTGATCAGATCCGAGCTGGAGCGTCCCAACCGACGTAGCATGGAGTATGGCATAATGTTAACTGCCGCTCCGGTGTCCACCAACATCTTGTTGACAGGCTGCCCATTGATGTAACCTCGCAAGTACAGTGGCCTTCAGATGCCTGTAACTTCTTTCTTTTGGCTTCTCAAAGATGACCGGCCGTGGGCCGCAGTCTAATTGCGCCACGAGTGCTTCATATAATCTTGGAGCGCTAAACTCCGTTGGAAGAATGAAGACCATGTTTGTGCCAGCCCGATGTATCATCATCGGCTTTCCTCTCGCTTGGGGCGCCACTCTTTTCTTTGTGGCCGACCTTCTTCGTCCAGGGTTCGCCGAATTTTGGCGGCCAGATCAGGCCGTGCCTTCCTTAGCGTGTGCAGGTACAATCTTTCAGCTTCTTCCAACCCACGTAGACGCTGAACCCTTCGCTTTTGGGAACGGCTGAGCCCATCAGGGCACCACCTGGGCCGATGATATTTATCTTCTTCATCATCGTCCTCTAGTTCCTCGAGATCTTCCACCCGAGCGGACTCAGCATGCTTCTTCCGAGGCGGGAGAGGCCCTAGACGCTTGAACACGGACACGTTAGCGGCGCCCTTCTTCTTTTGCTTGCATTCTGGGCAGTTCTCGATTGTTGGCAATCGGCTCATTCCCGAGTCCCAGCAATGTTTGAAGAACGGACAGTCCCAGTGCCGATCCATGTCATCCTGCCCCCTCGACCTTCCTTCAGCGTGACGACTGTACCCGTCGTTGTTTCTATCACGCTGACGGTACCTCCTGACTTCTGCATCAGACCGACAATTTCTCTCATCATCTACGTCGTGGCGCCGACGTCGGTCGTACTGCTGCTCATATTTGTTGAGGAGGTGCTCGGAGAGTGGACGTTGATACCGCACGCTTCTCATTTCCTCCTCTCGTCGGGTACCGTCTCGTCATCATCTTGGGGCCGGTCGCGTGGATCGGCCTCCTCTTTATCCTTGCCACGGGAGTGGCTGCTTTCTGCTTCATCTTTGCCATGGCGGCTTGCAAGCCCTGCCATGTTGACACCAAAGGAGCACTCTGGTTGGCATATGGAGTGGCTGAGATCCACCATGCTGACGTCAAACAACGGACGTGAGTTTCTATCGAGCTTGACGCCGTGCGGACGAATCTTCTCAAAGGAGCCGATGAGTTCGGCTTCGAGGGTTGCCTTGATCTCATCATGTTTCTTCTTGAGCTCATCAGGCAGATCCTCGTACTTGACCGGAGTGTCTTCCGCCATCTCGGATGCAGACGGCGATGTGGTGGATGTCGAAGGTAGTCCCACCGGGCGTGCCAGAATGTGTTGACGTCGAAACCCCCGGCGGGCGGAGACGGTCAACACGGTAGAGCCGGGAACAACTAGGGCTGCGGCTGGCCCCGGTCCCTCGCAGCGACGGCCCGCAAAGCCTCCCTGGTCGCACGTCCGATGCTTATCACAAGGGCGTGCCACCCGACCTATACCTGGTCGGGAAGGTGTGGATGATGCCTCGCTTAGTTTCCTGCAGGGCACACACGTATACGTTAAATACGAGCCTCGATCGGCTCTCAGGTTACCCTGTGAATCGGCTCAAAGAGCCGATCCACCCATGATTCAGACGGGGTGCCCGAATATATGGTGGTCCTGCTTGATCAAGATAAAGCTAATGAGATCTACGACGATTTAGGGTTTTCACCGCATAATCGGATCATCCTACTCACGACTGGGCCTCGCGCTCGCGCACGGTGACCGTAAGCCGATCCTAGACAGGGCCTAAAAACCAACACGAGGTTGATCCCCGGAACATCCTTTCTAGGGCCAGAAAACGCCACCCTACACGCCGCTGGATCCTCCAGCCCTTTGTAAGGCCTAACTATTGCGGATGTTAAAATAATCCTTGATGAAACAAGGAGCAACCGTAACGGATCAGATCTACTAAACTATGATCAAGCGGGGTGCCGCCCCTACACCTAAGATAGGTGTAAGGCGGCTAGATGTGCAAGGGTCGCATAACGAAAGCATGTAATTCGAAGAACAATGCTAACCCTAACACATCTAAGATAACTACGTTGCTCGCCATCAAAAAGGCTTCGATACGAGCAACGCATGAACAACGTGGGCAGGCTTGTGCTGCCTAGATCGCAAGATGCGATCTAGGCAGCATGGTGCTTACCGGTAGAAACCCTCGAGACGAAGGAGTTGGCGATGCGCCGAGATTTGTTTGTGGTTGAACGTTGGTTGTTGTTTATTCCATAAACCCTAGATACATATTTATAGTCCAGCGGACTTTCTAACGTGGGCGTGCACCAAACCGTGCACGAGTAAGATTCTAACTTCTAAACTAAGATGCGATCTAATATGTTACAGATACACGGGCAATTAAGCCCAACTTGGTATAAAAGGCCGATTCACGTATTTCTTCCATGTACATATCTTCAAGTCCATCTTGATCGCGGCCCACCTCTGACTCGGTCAAATTCTGGTGATAACATCCTCTGCGTTCTCCAAGGCCGTGGGCCAATAGAACCCATGCCGGAAAACCTTTGCCACTAGGGCCCTTGACGAAGCATGGTGCCCACACTCCCCTCGGTGTATTTCCTCGAGCATTTCTTTTCCTTCTTCTGGGTTCACACACCTTTGGAGGACACCGGTAACACTCCTCTTGTACATCTCACCATTAATGATGGTGTAAGCTTTGGACCTCCTTTGGATCCTTCTTGATTCATTTTCGTCAACCGGCAAGGTGCCGTTGACCAGGAATTCCTTAATAGGTTTAACCCATGATGGTGTCTCCCGAACCAGGAAAACCGGTACGTCTATGTCCATGTTATCCACCAGCATTGTTTCTTCCGGTGCCGGCGCAGCAGTCTCCGATCTTACCGGAACAGTCCCCGAGTTTACCGGAACAGTCCCCGGGTTTCCTTCGTCGATATCCATTGGTACAATGTGTGATTCCGGTACAAAAATTGACTCCGACTCCGGACTCGGCTTGATTGATGGTACTCTTAAGTGTGCCAAGGCTATTCCGGGAGGAATTTCTTGCCTGGATGAGCCCAGCTTGGACAAAGCATCCGCGGCTTCATTTTCCGCGCGCGGTACATGGTGAAACTCACACCCTTCGAAGAAACCGGCAATCTTTTGCACGTGAAATCGGTATGAGGCCATGTTGGCATCTTTTGCGTCCCAATCTCCGGAACATTGTTGTACCACAAGATCTGAGTCTCCATAGCAAACGATCTGGTGTGCACCGATTTCTTTTGCGACCTTAAGACCATGGATCAAAGCCTCGTATTTAGCGACATTGTTTGATGCCCTGAAATGTACTTGTAAAACATACCGGAGATGATCTCCCTTTGGTGAGGTTAGTACCACACCGGCACCTAGACCCTCTTTGAGCTTGGATCCGTCAAAGTGCATCTTCCAGTATTCTATTCTTTGATCCGGGGGCTTGTACCGCATTTCCGCCCAATCAACCAAGAAATCAGCTAAAGCTTGCGATTTGATAGCGTCTCTTCTTTCATACACCGGTACATACGGTGATATCTGTATTGCCCATTTTGCAATCCTGCCGCTAGCATCTTTGTTGCACATGATATCGGAGATGGGTGCTTCACTCACCACCTTCATAGGGTGTTCCTCAAAGTAGTGTTTGAGCTTTGTGGCGGCCATGAACACGCCATAGGTCATTTTCTGGAAGTGTGGGTAGTTTTGCTTTGAGAGGGAGAGCACCTCGCTCAGGTAGTATACCGGCCTCTGGACGGTTTTTCCTTCCTCTTCTCTTTCTACCACCACAACAACACTCACAACCCGGTTAGTTGCTGCTATGTATAGCAACATGGGCTCTCTTTCCAACGGCGAAGCCAATATCGGCGCAGTGGCTAGCATTGTTTTCAGTTCTTTAAATGTCGCGTCTGCCTGAGGGGTCCAGACGAACGTATCGGATTTTTTCATCAAAGCATAAAGCGGCAAGGCCTTTTCTCCCAACCTGCTTATGAACCGGCTCAGCGATGCTAAGCTTCCGGTAAACTTTTGCACGTCCTTAAGATCTTGCGGTATCGTCATTCTCTCAATTGCCCGGATCTTTACCGGATTGACCTCGATGCCCCGACTTGAGACGAGGAAACCCAGCAGCTTGCCGGCAGGAACACCGAAAGTACATTTTGCCGGATTAAGTTTCATCCGGAACCTTCTTAAATTATCAACCATTTGCCGGATATCGTCAATTAGGCTATCTTTTATTTTAGTTTTTACCACAATGTCATCCACATACACCTGCACATTCTTTCCAATTTGATCAAACAAGCATTTTTGCATACAGCGCTGGTACGTTGCACCAGCGTTGCGCAAACCAAAAGGCATAGTGATATAGCAATAAGCCCCGTGCGGGGTAATGAACGCAGCTTTTATTTGATCTTCCTTTTTCAAGGGGATTTGGTGGAAACCGGAATAAGCATCCAGGAAAGACAACAACTCACACCCAAGATGGAATCAATCACTTGATCGATCCGTGGTAGAGGAAAAGGATCTCTTGGGCAAGCCTTGTTGAGGTTGGTGTAGTCGATGCACATGCGCCACACCTTCGGAGCTTTTGCCTCCAGGTTCTTATCTTTCTTCTTTTCGACCATTACCGGATTGGCTAGCCACTCAGTATGCGTGACTTCCACAATGAAACCGGCAACTAACAACTTCGTCACCTCTTCTCCAATAATCTTCCTCCTATCTTCAGCGAACCGGCGCAGTGGTTGTCGCACCGGCTTGGCATCCTTCCGGACGTTCAGAGAGTGCTCAGCCAGCTCCCTCGGAACACCTACCAAGTCATCAGTAGACCAAGCAAAAATATTCCGATTCTCACGGAGGAAGCTGACGAGCGCGCTTTCCTATGCCTCGCTGAGACCGGCACCGATACGAACGGTACGCTCAGGGAAAGCCGGGTCCAGCACTATGTCCTTTGTTTCCTTTGTCGGCTTGAACGCTGGATCGCTCAGACTTGCACTCATTGCCGCTAAGCTCAATTGTGAAGACTAAGCCAGCGCAACTGCGGTTTGCATCCTCCTTTTTTCCTCCGCGATCACCAGCGATTCTGCTAGGTTCGATCCGGCAGATGTTGTTTCCAGCGAGACTTTGTAGTTCCCCACCACAGTTAAGGGTCCACGAGGCACCGACATCTTCATCTTGAGATACGCCGTGTGGGTCGAGGCCATGAAGGCTGCCAATGCCGGCCTCCCCAGCAGTGCATGGTACGGACTATCTAAGTCCACCACCTCGAACTCAATGTTTTCAACCCGGCAATTGTCACGTCCTCCAAACGACACATCCACCCGGACTTTTCCAACCGGTGCGCAGGACAAACCCGGAACGATTCCGTGGAATGTCGTATGAGTTGGCTGAAGCATGTTCTCTGTTATGCCCAGCGTATACATGGTGTGCCGGTACATTATGTTTATGCTGCTCCCATTGTCTATCAGCACCTTGCTGAACTTGACGCGAGTCGTTGGCCCCTTCATGATTGGGTCCACCACGAGAGCGTAACCACCCGGATTCGGCATGATTTTGGGGTGATCCCGGTACGACCATGTGAGTTCCTGATCTGACCACAGCATGTATTTTGGCACTGCCGGCATCACCGCGTTCACTTCCATGGAACGGCGGCGCAGGCTTTGCTTGTCTGTCGGCTCGGTGACGAACACGACACAGCACACATCCGGATCTTCATAAACATTCCGGCCCAAAGGTGCCGGTGGAGGTGGTTGGCCGTGGCCCTCTCCCACCCGATTGACTTGCCGATACCGCTCGCCGCTCGTTTGGCTGAGGCTGTACGGGTAAGGCATTTGCCCCGGTAAGCGGTGGTGGTGGTGGTAGTTGTTGCTGGCGCGGCATATCTTGTGGGGGTGGCATCATTGTGTTGCACCCTTGTGCTTGGGCATCTTTTACCGCTCCCTTTTGCATCAAGTATTTGGTCCAGGTACAATCTTTTGTCAAGTGGTTTGATGGATGAGCCGGATTCGGTGTGTGCCACCGGCAAGGTTGATCCATGGCGGCTTCCATGGTGTATTTCGCGGGTTCTTGCCAATTCTTTTTCTGGCCCCAGGGTTTCTTTTCGACCCATTGTTTCTTAGGACCTGCCCATGGCTGCGATCCGGTTCTTTGCCTCTGGCTGCCGCTGGCATCAGAGTTTTCTTGCACAGCAGCAACTTGCTGCGAACCATACCTTCGATCCGGGAAATCTTCCCTTCTTTTGTTGTTCCGGTTATCCCGGTATTGTTCCTGGCGCTACTGAGGCGGGTTTGATTGTTCCGGCTCAGCTTGTATCGCCGGTTGCATTGGGTCTCCCAACGCATAGTTGTCCGCCACACGTATCATTTCCGCCAACGTTGTTGGCATGTTTCTCTGCAGCCTTTGCCACAAAGGCGAACCTCGCCGGCATCCTTGGCTAAACCAAGCAATGGCTCTGCGCTTCTATCACTCCTTCACAAGAGTTTCTAGTGGAGTTCCACCGGGTCAGGTAATCCCGGTCCGTTTCTCGCGGGCGCCGCACGCACAAAGCGAGCTGCCGAGGCCTGTTTGGCCTTCCGTAGGTTCTCGCTGAAGTTGCTCACAAAAGCTTCCTCAAAGTCCAACCAGCCATTTATGCTTCCTTCCGGCAAGTTGTTCAGCCAGATTCTTGCCGGTCCTACCAGAAATGTTGGCACGATTCTCACGGCCCAACGCCGGTTTCCTCCTCCGGCTACACAACCTCCGCCACCAGCGACGTATACCGCGGTCACATAATCCGCGAGCCAGTCTTCCGGCTTAGTGGTGCCATCGTATGTTTTGGTGTCACGGGGCAACTGAAAGTTGCGAGCTGGTGGTTGTTCTTTCATGATCCTTGGGCCAAAGCACTTTGGACCCGGAGGACCCTCTGCCTCAATCATTTCAGACAGGTACACTCTGTCCAGACGGTGCCTTGCATCCCGTTCCGGCAAGTTTCTTTCTCCCAAGCGCTCTCCCAAAGGGTTTCGGTAAGCGGTGAGTCTTGTTGAACCAGCTTCATCGTAACGTTCCGGTACTGCGGCCCTTGCCTGCCGGTACCTTGGTGGAGGCATCTCCTCGTCATCATACGCTGCCCTTGCAGCCGGATAGTTTTGCCCGGTTTCGTGTCTACCGGCATGATTGTTTCCGGCATAGCCTCCTTTGGCGTAGCCTCGATCTGCCCCTTGACTTTTTCTACCGGCATCGTGTTGCCCGGCTTGTTGTTTACCGGCGAGGACCGGATCGTACACGGTCATCTGCTGTGCGTTCACCTCTTTTTCTCTTCTTCTGTCCGGATGGGGGGACGAGGCCTGCCCATGGGACTTGCTTCTGGCATTCTTTGTTGAACGCGCGGATTTTGAGGCCACAGCCTTGTTCAGCTTAGCCAGCTGCTCAGCATTCTGTTGCTCGATAGTGTCTAGCAGCTCTCTAACACGCTCTTGCTGCTTTGCCAGGGCATCTCCGGTAAGAGAGTCACACAGATCTACTGCAGCCTTAGCAGCTTTTATGGTTTTATGCGGGCTACTGTATTTAGGTTTCTCTACGATGCTAGCAGATGCAGAGGTACTTTTGCCGGTAAGAACTTCCTTACGCAAATCCTGATCTAGCTTGCGAGCCTTAAGCCGGTTCTCCGGTATCCTAGCAGCATGAGCGCTAACAGAAGCAAAGCCATGGGCAGCGTTGTACTCACGTAGGGTTAGGTTCAGCTCGCGCTGCGCCCGGACGATGTCGGCGCGTTCGCGAGCAGCTTCGGCGTTGCGCCTCCGGCTCCGCCTGAGCCACTGTCGGGTCGATGTTCTGCGCGATGGGCGTTGCCAGCACGTTCATCGCCGCCTGGAGAGGTGTTGCCGGTGGTGCGGAGGATGCTCCCGGTGCGCCGGTGTCGCGCTCCAGCGGTGGCTTGGCCGCACGGGTCGAAGCCGCATGACCAGCACCTTTATCCGCAACCTCCTTGCCCGCGCCGGCCACGCCAGCCATCATCACCTCGACGCTGCCGACGGCGCGGCCAGCACAGAGCCACCTTGGCGGGTCCGGTGCCACCAGCACCGGCGAGAGGCGCTGGCGCACGGGGACGGTGCCGAAGTAGACGCGGCGGCTGCCGAACTCGATGATGCGGCCGTTCTTGGGGAAGATGCCGCCGTTGGCGAAGCAGCCCGCGTTGTCGTTGATGAAGTCGATGGAGTAGAAGCGCTGGACGAGCGCGGACACCGTCCGCTCGCCGGCGACCTCGAGGATGCCCGCCCGAATGTGTACTCCAGCAAGCGCCACTTCATGCCCCACGGTGGGCGCCAACCGTCGTCGTGGTGAACAGACAGATGCCATAGGATGGCTTAAGTTGGGGCCGAATGGACGCAAGAGGATTCGGGGAAGGGTTTGTGATTAGATGGGATGAACTTCCGGATGGTTTCCTCAAGAACTTAGCCAAGGCTAAAGGTTGAAGAAGAAAGACATAAGGAAGAACTCGCTCTAGATCATCTTCTTTATTGATCTCAACAGGTTACAAGTTTCTCAGTACAAGTGTCCTTCTAAACCTAGCTCTCTTCGTGCGTGCCCGTGAGAAGGGCTGCCCCCTCTCCTTATATAGGGGAGAGGGTGGCTTACGGGGCAAGAAACCCTAATGGCATCTTTGACTAGACAAACTACTTTACAAAGCTACTTTAATCATAGATAACACCGGAGTCTTCTTTAATCAGGGATGCTGACGTCCTCCGGCTTCTTTGACCGTCATCCTTCTCTTTATCGTCAGCCCTTCGTTTAAAGCTACTTTGCTTAGCTCATCGTTGTCTTCTAGCTCTGGAGAGAATCTTTGACCAGTCCTGCCGACATGCTCTTCTTTCCGGTAGCCCGGTATCTTCTTTTCCCGGTTCCGGCATACCCCTCTTGGGGATACCGGCTTAGCCTCACTTAGCTAATTTCTTATCTTTATGTTCCGGTACGAACATTAAACCGGTATCTTGATGGCTCAAACCATCCGATTTGGCATGCCTTTGGCATACCGGGGGTCATCCCCCCAACACAAAGACTTTACTTGGCACAACAATGCAATAAAATAAAGATAAGGAGAGGTTGCTACAGTAGTAACAACTTCCAAGACACAACAAAACAGTAGCAAAATAAAAACATTGGTTATCTCCCAAGAAGTGCTTTCTTTATAGCCATTAAGATGGGCTCAGCAATTTTAATGATGCACTCGTAAGAAATAAGAGTTGAAGCAAAAGAGAGCATCAAAAAGCAAGTATGAAACAAATTTAAGTCTAACCCACTTCCTATGAAAATGAATCTTGTACACAAATAAATTCATGAAGAACAAAGTGACAAGCATAGGAAGATAAAACACGAGTAACTTCAAGATTCTCAACATAAAGAGGGGAAACTTAATATTACTAAGATGCATATAACCATGTTTCCCTCTCTCGTAATAACTTTCAGTGGCAACATGAACAAACTCAACAATATAACTATCACATAAAGCATTCTTATCATGAGTCTCATGCATAAAATAATTACTACTCCCAAGATAAGCATAGTCATTCTTATTAATTGTAGTGGGAGAAAATTCAACAAAGTAGCTATCATTATTATTCTCATCATCAAATATAGGAGGCATAGTATAATCATAATAAACTTTATCCTCCATAGTAGGTGGCACCAAAATACCACTATCATTATAATCATCATAAATGGGAGGCAAAGTATCATCAAAGTAAATTTTCTCCTCCATGCTTGGGGGACTAAAAATATCATGCTCATCAAAACCAGCTTCCCCAAGCTTAAATTCTTCCATAGCATTAGCAATAATAGTGTTCAAAGAGTTCATGCTAATAACATTGCTATTTTGCAAACAAAGTTCGATGGGTTTTTTAATTCTCTCTTCAAACACATCATGTCCTAATTCAAGATAAATACTATAAAGATCTCTAATATTTTTGTTGTTTTCCATTATGCCTAACTAGTGAAAATAAAAACAAGATACAAAAAGATGCAATTGCAGGATCTAAAGGAAATAGCTTCGAGCACTCACACACTGGCAACAGTGCTAGGAAATAGCTTAGTAGTCGGAGGATGTGAATACCTTTTACCTTACCTCCCCGGCAACGGCGCCAGGAAAATAGCTTGATGTCTACGCACGCTTCTATTCTTGTAGACAGGTGTTGGGCCTCCAAGAGCGAGAGGTTTGTAGAACAGCAGCAAGTTTCCCTTAAGTGAATCACCCAAGGTTTATCGAACTCAGGGAGGTAGAGGACAAAGATATCCCTCTCAAGCAACCCTGCAATTATGATACAAGAAGTCTCTTGTGTCCCCAACACACCTAATACACTTGTCAGATGTATAGGTGCACTATTTCGGCGAAGAGATAGTGAAATACAAGTGATATGGATGAATATGAGTGGTAATAACAATCTGAATAAAATATGGCAGCGAGTAAACATGCAACATAACTTGATGGAAACGGTGTTTCAATGCTTAGAAACAAGGCCTAGGATCATACTTTCACTAGTGGACACTCTCAACATTGATCACATAACTGAATAAACAAATACTACTTTCTCTACACTCTCTTGTTGGATGACAAACACCATTCATTGTGTAGGGCTACAAGAGCTCCCTCAAGCCGGAGTTAACAAGCTCCACAACATTCGGTGTTCATATTTAAGTAACCTTAGAGTGCATAATAGACCATTGCAATTATACCGAGTACTAACATAGCATGCACATTGTCACCGTCAGGCTATGAAAGGGGGAATAGATCGCATCAATACTATCATAGTAATAGTTAACTTCATAATCTACAAGAGACCACAATCATAGCTTATACCAAGTACTACATGACGCACACATTGTCAACATTACATCATGGAGGAGGAATAGACTACTTTAATAACATCACTAGAGTAGCACATAGATGATATTCAACTAGATCACAAAGCTCATGATCACATAAAGATCACATGGGAGAGAGAGATGAACCACATAGCTACGGTACAACCCTTAGCCTCGGGGGAGAACTACTCCCTCCTCATCATGGGAGACAGCAGTGTTGATGAACATGGCACTGGTGTCGATGGAGATGCCTTCCGGGGGCAATTCCCCGTCCCGGCGGCGTGCCGGAACACAGACTTCTGTCCCCCGAATCTTGGCTTCGCGATGCGGCGGCTCTGGAACTTTTCTCGTATCGTGGCTTATCCGTATAGGGTTTTCGCGACGGAGGCTTTAAGTAGGCGGAAGGGCAGCCTCGGGAGAGCCAGAGGGTGGCCCCACCATAGGGGGCGCCCCCCCTTGGCCGCGCCGCCATGTGGGGTGGGGCTCCCCTCTGGTCCCTCTTCGTTGCTCTGGAAGCTTCCGGGAAAAATAAGATACTGGGCATTGATTTCGTCCAATTCCGAGAATATTTCCTTTGTAGGATTTCTGGAACCAAAAACAGCAGAAAACGAGAGCCGGCACTTCGGCATCTTGTTAATAGGTTAGTTCCGGAAAATGCATATAAATGATGTAAAGTGTGTATAAAACATATGTGTATCATCATAAAAGTAGCATGGAACATAAGAAATTATAGATACGTTGGAGGCGTATCAAGCACTCACGCACCGGCAACAATGCTAGGAAATAGCTTAGTAGTCGGAGGATGTGAATACCTTTTACCTTACCTCCCGGCAACGGCGCCAGAAAATAGCTTGATGTCTACGCACGCTTCTATTCTTGTAGACAGTGTTGGGCCTCCAAGATCAGAGGTTTGTAGAACAGCAGCAAGTTTCCCTTAAGTGAATCACCCAAGGTTTATCGAACTCAGGGAGGTAGAGGTCAAAGATATCCCTCTCAAGCAACCCTGCAATTACGATACAAGAAGTCTCTTGTGTCCCCAACACACCTAATACACTTGTCAGATGTATAGGTGCACTAGTTCGGCGAAGAGATAGTGAAATACAAGTGATATGGATGAATATGAGTGGTAATAACAATCTGAATAAAATATGGCAGCGAGTAAACATGCAACAGAACTTGTTGGAAACGGTGTTTCAATGCTTAGAAACAAGGCCTAGGGATCATACTTTCACTAGTGGACACTCTCAACAATGATCACATAAATAAATAACTTCTCTTCACTTGTGCTACTTTCTCACACTCTCTTGTTGGATAACAAACACCATTCATTGTGTAGGGCTACAAGAGCACCCTCAAGCCAGAGTAAACAAGCTCCACAACTTCATAAAGGAATCACACACGATGCGCACACTGTCACCGTCACATCGTGGAGAGTAATTCCGGAGTTCATATTAAAGTAACCTCTAGAGTGCATAGTAATAGTTAACTTCATAATCTACAAGAGATCAAAATCATAACCTACGCCAAGTACTACATGATGCACACACTGTCAACATTACATCATGGAGGAGGAATAGACTACTTTAATAACATCACTAGAGTAGCACATAGATTAATAGTGATACAAAGCTCATGATCACATAAAGATCACATGGGAGAGAGAGATGAACCACATAGCTACCGGTAGAGCCCTTAGCCTCGGGGGAGAACTACTCCCTCCTCATCATGGGAGACAGCGATGGCGATGGAGATGGCGGTGGTGTTGATGGAGATGGCTTCCGGGGGCAATTCCCCATCCCGGCAGCGTGCCGTAACAGAGACTTCTGTCCCCCGAACTTGACTTTGTGATGGCGGCGGCTGCGTAAGTTTTCTCGTCCCGTGGCTTATCTTTTTAGGGTTTTCGCGACGGAGGGACTTTATAGGCGGAAGGGCAGCCTCGGAGGGGTCCTGGGGGACCCACACCATAGGGGGGCGCGCCCCCCCTTGGCCGCGCCGCCATGTGGGGTGGGGCCCCCTTGGCTCCCCTCTGGCCCCTTTCGGTGCTCTAGAACCTTCCGTGGAAAATAGGACCCTGGGCGTTGATTTCGTCCAATTCCGCGAATATTTCCTTTGTAGGATTTCTGAAACCAAAAACAGCACAAAACAGGAACTGGCACTTCGGCATCTCGTTAATAGGTTAGTTCCGGAAAATGCATCAAATCGATATAAAGTGTGAACAAAACATGTAGGTATTGTCATAAAACTAGCATGGAACATCAGAAATTATAAATACGTTGGGGACGTATCACCTGTCCTGACCAATTCAGGTACTCAATCGTTGGTGGAGGCATCTTCTCTGCCATGAACACTTGACGCGAAATTACTTTCTGAGCCCTGTTGGATGGCCTTGCTTTCTGAATCATCGAGACCGCACCATTGGTGTCGATATAAGGAGGTGGGTTTGGAGCTGCCGCTATTTGCAACTGATGTCTGTTTGCTTCCGTAATTGCGGGAGGAGGTGGAAGGTGAATCTCACTCCTTGGCCCCTGGGGGTTTCTATTCATTGCTTGCGTATTGCCTTGTCCTGCAAATCTCAGCATTGCTTGAAATTTCGACAGTCCTTCTGTAGATGTCCTGACTGCCTCTTCCCATTATTGTCGAGATAAAAATGCATCTGACACGGTCCGTTTATCATATCTTCAGGAGATACATATGGTCTCTGGAATCTTGGTCCATTATTTTGTCTATTGTTACGGGAGTCATCTCCATTGTCGCCTCGCTGCTCGTTACTCCTTTGATAATCATCTTGATTGTTTCCTCCAGGCTTTGCTCGAAATCCAGCCGATATTTGACCAGGAGCATCATAACTCGAGAACTGTCGAGAGAATCGTCGTCTATTTTGAAAATTTCGACTGCGGTCCTCCTCTGGCGACCTATGTCGCTTGTTGTGAACAACATCTTCTCCATCTGCCCATTTGTTCGCTATTTCCATTAATGCTGATATTGTCCTCGGGTTGGTTCTTGATGTCTACGCACGCTTCTATTCCTGTAGATAGTGTTGGGCCTCCAAGAGCAGAGGTTTGTAGAACAACAGCAAATTTCCCTTAAGTGAATCACCCAAGGTTTATCGAACTCAGGGAGGTAGAGGTCAAAAATATCCCTCTCAAGCAACCCTGCAATTAAGATACAAGAAGTCTCTTGTGTCCCCAACACACCTAATACACTTGTCAGATGTATAGGTGCACTAGTTCGGCGAAGAGATGGTGAAATACAAGTAATATGGATGATTGTAAGTAGTAATTGCAATCTGAAATAAAAATGGCAGCAAGCAAACATGTAGCGAGAACTTGTTGGAAACGGTGTTTCAATGCTTAGAAACAAGGCCTAGGGATCATACTTTCACTAGTGGACACTCTCAACAATGATCACATAACTGAATAAATAAATTCTAATCTCAAACACTCTCTTGTTGGATAATAAACACCATTCATTGTGTAGGGCTACAAGAGCACCCTCAAGCCGGAGTAAACAAGCTCCACAACTTCATAAAGGAATCACACACGATGCGCACACTGTCACCGTCACACCGTGGAGAGTGAATCCGGAGTTCATATTAAAGTAACCTCTAGAGTGCATAATAGACAAGAGTAACATCTACATATTCAACTAGATTACAAAGCTCATGATCACATAAAGATCACATGGGAGAGAGAGATGAACCACATAGCTACCGGTAGATCCCTTAGCCTCGGGGGAGAACTACTCCCTCCTCATCATGGGAGACAGCAACGGCGATGAAGATGGTGGTGGTGTCGATGGAGATGACTTCCGGGGGCAATTACCCGTCCCGGCGGCGTGCCGGAACAGAGACTTCTGTCCCCCGAAACGGAGTTTCGCGATGGCGGCGGCGCCCCTGGAGTCTTTCTGGAGTATTGTTGATTGATGTAGGGTTTTCGCGTCGCGAGGAATATATAGGCGAAAGGGCAGCGTCGGTGGTGTCCCGAGGGGCCCACACCATAGGGTGGGGCGGCCCCCCTCCTGGCCGCGCCGGCTGATGGGGAGGAGGCCCTGGGCCTCCTCTGGCCTGGCCCTTCTGGCTCCGTGAGTCTTCTGTCGAAATAGACTTTCTGTGATTTTTCTTGATTTTTCCGAGCACTTTGGTTTTTGGGCCTTTTCTGCAATAAACAGACATAATAAACGAAACCGGCACTCGTGGCATCTTGTTAATAGGTTAGTCCAATAAATGCCTTAATATGATGTAAAGTGCATATAAAACATGTAGGTATTGTCATAAAACTAGCATGGAACATAAGAAATTATAGATACGTTGGAGACGTATCAAGCATCCCCAAGCTTAGTTCCTACTCGCCCTCGAGTAGGTAAACGATAACAAGGATAATTTCGAAGTGACATGCTACTATCATAATCTTGATCAATACTATTGTAAAGCATATGAGATGAATGAAGTGCTTCAAAGCAATGGTGAAGATAATGACTAAACAATCTGAATCATATAGCAAAGACTTTTCATGAATAGTACTTTCAAGACAAGCATCGATAAGTCTTGCATAAGAGTTAACTCATAAAGCAATAGATTCTTAATAGAAGGTTTTGAAGCAACAGAAAGGAAGATATAAGTTTCAGCAGTTGCTTTCAACTTCAACATGTATATCTCATGGATAATTGTCAACACAAAGTAATATGATGGATGCAAATAAGCAATTATGTAAGAATCAATGCACACACTTGACACAAGTGTTTGCTTCTAAGACAGAAAGAAGTAGGTAAACTGACTCAACATAAAGTAAAAGAAAGGCCCCTTCGCAAAGGGAAGCAGGGATTACTCTTGTGCTAGAGCTTTTTATTTTGGAAACATGGAGACAATTTTTTCAATGGTAGTAATAATTCATACGTGTTATGCATAAGACATCCTATAAGTTGCAAGCCTCATGCATAGAATACCAATATTGCTCGCACCTTGTCCTAATTAGCTCGGATTTCCATGGATTATCATTGCATTACATATGTTTCAACCAAGTGTCACAAAGGGGTACCTCTATGTCACTCTGTACGAGAGGTCCAAGGAGATAGATCGCATTTGATTTCTCGTTTTTGATAGATCTCAACTTGAGGACATCCATACCGGGAAAACATAGAAAACGAGATAATGGACTCCTCTTTAATGCTTAAGCATTCAACAACGAGATAATATTCTCATAAGAGATTGAGGATTAATGTCCAAACTGAAACTTCCACCATGATACATGGCTTTGGTTGGCGGCCCAATGTTCTTCTCTAACAATATGCATACTCAAACCATTTAATCATGATAAATCACCCTTACTTCAGACAAGACGAACATGCATAACAACTCACATGATATTCAACAAAGATGTAATAGTTGATGGCGTCCCCAGAAACATGGTTACCGCTCAACAAGCAACTTATAAGAAATAAGATACATAAGCAACATATTCAATACCACAATAGTTCTTTAAGCTATTTTCCCATGAGCTATGTATTGCAAAGACAAGGAATGAAATTTTAAAGGTAGCACGCAAGCAATTTACTTGGAATGGCAGAAAAATACCACATAGTAGGTAGTTATGGTGGACACAAATGGCATAAGTTTTGGCTCAAGGTTTTGGATGCACGAGAAGCATTCCCTCTCGAGTACAAGGCTTTGACTAGCAAGGTTGTTTGAAGCAAACACAAGTATGAACCGGTACAGACAAAACTTACATAAGAACATATTGCAAGCATTATAAGACTCTACTACTGTCTCCTTGTTGTTCAAACACCTTTGCCAGAAAATATCTAGACTTTTAGAGAGACCAATCATGCAAACCAAATTTCAACAAGCTCTATGGTAGTTCTTCATTAATAGGTTTAAACTACATGATGCAAGAGCTTAAACATGATCTACTTGAGAGCTCAAAACAATTGCCAAGTATCAAATTATTCAAGAAAATATACCAATTACCACATGGAGCATTTTCTGTTTCCAACCAAATAGCAATGAACGAAGCAGTTTTCACCTTCGCCATGAACATTAAAAGTAAAGCTAAGAACACCAGTGTTCATATGAAACAGCGGAGCGTGTCTTTCTCCCACACAAAGAATGCTAGGATCCGAGTTTATTCAAACACAAACAAAAATAAAAGCATACATACGCTCCAAGTAAAGCACTTAAGATGTGACGGAATAAAAATATAGTTTCAGTAGAGGTGACCTGATAATTTGTCGATGAAGAAGGGGATGCCTTGGGCATCCCCAAGCTTAGATGCTTGAGTCTTCTTGAAATATGCAGGGATGAACCACGGGGCATCCCCAAGCTTAGACTTTTCACTCTTCTTGATCATATTATATCATCCTCCTCTCTTGACTCTTGAAAACTTCCTCCACACCAAACTCAAAACAAACTCATTAGAGGGTTAGTGCATAATAAAAAAATTCACATGTTCAGAGAGGACACAATCGTTCCTAACACTTCTGGACATTACCCAAAGCTACTGAAAGTTAATGGAGCAAAGAAATCCATTCAACACAGTAAAAGAGGCAATGTGAAATAAAAGGCAGAATCTGTCAAAACAGAACAGTCCGTAAAGACGAATTTTTTAGAGGCACTTAACATGCTCAGATGAAGAAGCTCAAATTGAATGAAAGTTGCATACATATCTGAGAATCACTCATGAATTTTCACAGAGTTTTCTGAGTTTCCTACAGAGAGATCTACTCAAATTCGTGACAGCTAAAAATTTGTTTCTGCGCAGAAATCCAAATCTAGTATCAACCTTACTATCAAAGACTTTACTTGGCACAACAATGCAATAAAGTAAAGATAAGGAGAGGTTGCTACAGTAGTAACAACTTCTAAGACACAACAAAACAGTAGCAAAATAAAAACATGGGTTATCTCCCAAGAAGTGCTTTCTTTATAGCCATTAAGATGGGCTCGATAATTTTAATGATGCACACATAAGGATGAGAGTTGAAGCAAAGAGAGCATCAAAAAGCAAGTATGAAACAAATTTAAGCCTAACCCGCTTCCTATGCATAGGAATCTTGTACACAAATAAATTCATGAAGATCAAAGTGACAAGCATTGGAAGATAAAACACGAGTAACTTCAAAATTTTCAGCATGTAGAGAGGTGTTTTAGTACCATGAAAATTTCTACAACCATATTTTCCTCTCTCATAATAATTTCCAATAGTATCATGAACAAACTCAACAATATAACTATCACATAAAGCATTCTTATTCACATGCATAAAATTATCATTACTCTCCACATAAGCATAATCAATTTTATTAGTAATAGTGGGAGTAAAACTATCACAACCATCATTGTAATCATCATAAATTGCAGGCATGGTATAATCATAATAAACTTTATCCTCCATAGTAGGTGGCACCAAAATACCACTATCATTATAATCATCATAAATGGGAGGCAAAGTATCATCAAAGTAAATTTTCTCCTCAAAACTTGGGGGACTAAAAATATCACAACCAGCTTCCCCAAGCTTAAATTCTTCCATAGCATTAGCAATAATAGTGTTCAAAGAGTTCATGGTAATAACATTGCTACAACTATTTTGCAAACAAAGTTCCATGGGTTTTTTAATTCTCTCTTCAAACACATCATGTCCTAATTCAATATAAAGTTCATAAAGATCTCTAATTTTTTTGTTGTTTCCATTAAGCCTAACTAGTGAAAAATAAAAACAAGAAACAAAAAGATATAATTGCAGGATCTAAAGGAAATAACTCCGAGCACTCACACACCGGCAACAGTGCTAGGAAATAGCTTCGTAGTCGGAGGATGTGAATACCATTTACCTTACCTCCCCGGCAACGGCGCCATAAAATAGCTTGATGTCTACGCACGCTTCTATTCCTGTAGACAGTGTTGGGCCTCCAAGAGCAGAGGTTTGTAGAACAAGCAGCAAGTTTCCCTTAAGTGAATCACCCAAGGTTTATCGAACTCAGGGAGGTAGAGGTCAAAGATATCCCTCTCAAGCAACCCTGCAATTAAGATACAAGAAGTCTCTTGTGTCCCCAACGCACCTAATACACTTGTCAGATGTATAGGTGCACTAGTTCGGCAAAGAGATGGTGAAATACAAGTAATATGGATGATTGTAAGTACTAATTGCAATCTGAAATAAAAATGGCAGCAAGCAAACATGTAGCAGAACTTGTTGGAAACGGTGTTTCAATGCTTAGAAACAAGGCCTAGGGATCATACTTTCACTAGTGGACACTCTCAACAATGATCACATAACTGAATAAATAAATGCTAATCTCAAACACTCTCTTGTTGGATAATAAACACCATTCATTGTGTAGGGCTACAAGAGCACCCTCAAGCCGGAGTAAACAAGCTCCACAACTTCATAAAGGAATCACACACGATGCGCACACTATCACCGTCACACCGTGGAGAGTGAATCCGGAGTTCATATTAAAGTAACCTCTAGAGTGCATAATAGACAAGAGTAACATCTACATATTCAACTAGATTACAAAGCTCATGATCACATAAAGATCACATGGGAGAGAGAGATGAACCACATAGCTACCGGTAGAGCCCTTAGCCTAGGGGAGAACTACTCCCTCCTCATCCTGGGAGACAGCAACGGCGATGAAGATGGCGGTGGTGTCGATGGAGATGACTTCCGGGGGCAATTCCCCGTCCCGGCGGCGTGCCGGAACAGAGGCTTCTGTCCCCCGAAACGGAGTTTCGCGATGGCGGCGGCGCCCCTGGAGTCTTTCTGGAGTATTGTTGATTGATGTAGGGTTTTCGCGTCGCGAGGAATATATAGGCGAAAGGGCAGCGTCGATGGTGTCCCGAGGGGCCCACACCATAGGGTGGGGCGGCCCCCCTCCTGGCCGCGCCGGCTGATGGGGAGGAGGCCCTGGGCCTCCTCTGGCCTGGCCCTACTGGCTCCGTGAGTCTTCTGGCGAAATAGAATTTCTGTGATTTTCTGGATTTTTCCGAGCACTTTGGTTTTTGGGCCTTTTCTGCAATAAACAGACATAATAAACAGAAACTGGCACTGTGGCATCTTGTTAATAGGTTAGTCCAATAAATGCCTTAATATGATGTAAAGTGCATATAAAACATGTAGGTATTGTCATAAAACTAGCATGGAACATAAGAAATTATAGATACGTTGGAGACGTATCAAGCATCCCCAAGCTTAGTTCCTACTCGCCCTCGAGTAGGTAAACGATAACAAGGATAATTTCTGAGTGACATGCTACTATCATAATCTTGATCAATACTATTGTAAAGCATATGAGATGAATGAAGTGATTCAAAGCAATGGTGAAGATAATGACTAAACAACTGAATCATATAGCAAAGACTTTTCATGAATAGTACTTTCAAGACAAGCATCAGTAAGTCTTGCATAAGAGTTAACTCATAAAGCAATAGATTCTTAATAGAAGGTTTTGAAGCAACACAAAGGAAGATATAAGTTTCAGCAGTTGCTTTCAACTTCAACATGTATATCTCATGGATAATTGTCAACACAAAGTAATATGATGGATGCAAATAAGCAATTATGTAAGAATCAATGCACACACTTGACACAAGTGTTTGCTTCTAAGACAGAAAGAAGTAGGTAAACTGACTCAACATAAAGTAAAAGAAAGGCCCCTTCGCAAAGGGAAGCAGGGATTACTCTTGTGCTAGAGCTTTTTATTTTGGAAACATGGAGACAATTTTGTCAATGGTACTAATAATTCATATGTGTTATGCATAAGACATCCTATAAGTTGCAAGCCTCATGCATCGAATACCAATATTGCTCGCACCTTGTCCTAATTAGCTCGGATTTCCATGGATTATCATTGCATTACATATGTTTCAACCAAGTGTCACAAAGGGGTACCTCTATGTCACCTGTACAGAGGTCCAAGGAGATAGATCGCATTTGATTTCTCGTTTTTGATAGATCTCAACTTGAGGACATCCATACCGGGAAAACATAGAAAACAGATAATGGACTCCTCTTTACTGCTTAAGCATTCAACAACGAGATAATATTCTCATAAGAGATTGAGGATTAATGTCCAAACTGAAACTTCCACCATGATACATGGCTTTGGTTGGCGGCCCAATGTTCTTCTCTAACAATATGCATACTCAAACCATTTAATCATGATAAATCACCCTTACTTCAGACAAGACGAACATGCATAACAACTCACATGATATTCAACAAAGATGTAATAGTTGATGGCGTCCCCAGAAACATGGTTACCGCTCAACAAGCAACTTATAAGAAATAAGATACATAAGCAACATATTCAATACCACAATAGTTCTTTAAGCTATTTTCCCATGAGCTATGTATTGCAAAGACAAGGAATGAAATTTTAAAGGTAGCACGCAAGCAATTTACTTGGAATGGCAGAAAAATACCACATAGTAGGTAGTTATGGTGGACACAAATGGCATAAGTTTTGGCTCAAGGTTTTGGATGCACGAGAAGCATTCCCTCTCAGTACAAGGCTTTGACTAGCAAGGTTGTTTGAAGCAAACACAAGTATGAACCGGTACAGCAAAACTTACATAAGAACATATTGTAAGCATTATAAGACTCTACACTGTCTCCTTGTTGTTCAAACACCTTTGCCAGAAAATATCTAGACTTTTAGAGAGACCAATCATGCAAACCAAATTTCAACAAGCTCTATGGTAGTTCTTCATTAATAGGTTTAAACTACATGATGCAAGAGCTTAAACATGATCTACTTGAGAGCTCAAAACAATTGCCAAGTATCAAATTATTCAAGACAATATACCAATTACCACATGGAGCATTTTCTATTTCCAACCAAATAGTAATGAACGAAGCAGTTTTCACCTTCGCCATGAACATTAAAAGTAAAGCTAAGAACACCAGTGTTCATATGAAACAACGGAGCGTGTCTTTCTCCCACACAAAGAATGCTAGGATCCGAGTTTATTCAAACACAAACAAAAATAAAAGCATACAGACGCTCCAAGTAAAGCACTTAAGATGTGACGGAATAAAAATATAGTTTCGATAGAGGTGACCTGATAATTTGTCGATGAAGAAGGGGATGCCTTGGGCATCCCCAAGCTTAGATGCTTGAGTCTTCTTGAAATATGCAGGGATGAACCACGGGGGCATCCCCAAGCTTATACTTTTCACTCTTCTTGATCATATTATATCATCCTCCTCTCTTGACCCTTGAAAACTTCCTCCACACCAAACTCAAAACAAACTCATTAGAGGGTTAGTGCATAATAAAAAATTCACATGTTCAGAGAGGACACAATCGTTCCTAACACTTCTGGACATTACCCAAAGCTACTGAAAGTTAATGGAGCAAAGAAATCCATTCAACACAGTAAAAGAGGCAATGTGAAATAAAAGGCAGAATCTGTCAAAACAGAACAATCCGTAAAGACGAATTTTTTAGAGGCACTTAACATGCTCAGATGAATAAGCTCAAATTGAATGAAAGTTGCGTACATATCTGAGGATAACTCATGAATTTTCACAGAGTTTTCTGAGTTTCCTACAGAGAGATCTACTCAAATTCGTGACAGCTAGAAATCTGTTTCTGCGCAGAAATCCAAATCTAGTATCAACCTTACTATCAAAGACTTTACTTGGCACAACAATGCAATAAAGTAAAGATAAGGAGAGGTTGCTACAGTAGTAACAACTTCTAAGACACAACAAAACAGTAGCAAAATAAAAACATGGGTTATCTCCCAAGAAGTGCTTTCTTTATAGCCATTAAGATGGGCTCAGTAATTTTAATGATGCTCACATAAGGATGAGAGTTGAAGCAAAGAGAGCATCAAAAAGCAAGTATGAAACAAATTTAAGTCTAACCCGCTTCCTATGCATAGGAATCTTGTACACAAATAAATTCATGAAGATCAAAGTGACAAGCATTGGAAGATAAAACACGAGTAACTTCAAAATTTTCAGCATGTAGAGAGGTGTTTTAGTACCATGAAAATTTCTACAACCATATTTTCCTCTCTCATAATAATTTCCAATAGTATCATGAACAAACTCAACAATATAACTATCACATAAAGCATTCTTATTCACATGCATAAAATTATCATGACTCTCCACATAAGCATAATCAATTTTATTAGTAATAGTGGGAGTAAAACTATCACAACCATCATTGTAATCATCATAAATTGCAGGCATGGTATAATCATAATAAACTTTATCCTCCATAGTAGGTGGCACCAAAATACCACTATCATTATAATCATCATAAATGGGAGGCAAAGTATCATCAAAGTAAATTTTCTCCTCAAAACTTGGGGGACTAAAAATATCACAACCAGCTTCCCCAAGCTTAAATTCTTCCATAGCATTAGCAATAATAGTGTTCAAAGTGTTCATGGTAATAACATTGCTACAACTATTTTGCAAACAAAGTTCCATGGGTTTTTTAATTCTCTCTTCAAACACATCATGTCCTAATTCAATATAAAGTTCATAAAGATCTCTAATTTTTTTGTTGTTTTCCATTAAGCCTAACTAGTGAAAAATAAAAACAAGAAACAAAAAGATATAATTGCAGGATCTAAAGGAAATAACTCCGAGCACTCACACACCGGCAATAGTGCTAGGAAATAGCTTAGTAGTCGGAGGATGTGAATACCTTTTACCTTACCTCCCCGGCAACGGCGCCAGAAAATAGCTTGATGTCTACGCACGCTTCTATTCCTCGTAGACAGTGTTGGGCCTCCAAGAGCGAGAGGTTTGTAGAACAGCAGACAAGTTTCCCTTAAGTGAATCACCCAAGGTTTATCGAACTCAGGGAGGTAGAGGGCAAAGATATCCCTCTCAAGCAACCCTGCAATTAAGATACAAGAAGTCTCTTGTGTCCCCAACACACCTAATACACTTTTCAGATGTATAGGTGCACTAGTTCGGCGAAGAGATGGTGAAATACAAGTAATATGGATGATTGTAAGTAGTAATTGCAATCTGAAATAAAAAATGGCAGCAAGCAAACATGTAGCAGAACTTGTTGGAAACGGTGTTTCAATGCTTAGAAACAAGGCCTAGGGATCATACTTTCACTAGTGGACACTCTCAACAATGATCACATAACTGGATAAATAAATGCTAATCTCAAACACTCTCTTGTTGGATAATAAACACCATTCATTGTGTAGGGCTACAAGAGCACCCTCAAGCCGGAGTAAACAAGCTCCAGAACTTCATAAAGCAATCACACACGATGCGCACACTGTCACCGTCACACCGTGGAGAGTGAATCCGGAGTTCATATTAAAGTAACCTCTAGAGTGCATAATAGACAAGAGTAACATCTACATATTCAACTAGATTACAAAGCTCATGATCACATAAAGATCACATGGGAGAGAGAGATGAACCACATAGCTACCGGTAGAGCCCTTAGCCTCGGGGGAGAACTACTCCCTCCTCATCATGGGAGACAGCAACGGCGATGAAGATGGCGGTGGTGTCGATGGAGATGACTTCCGGGGGCAATTCCCCGTCCCGGCGGCGTGCCGGAACAGAGACTTCTGTCCCCCGAAACGGAGTTTCGCGATGGCGGCGGCGCCCCTGGAGTCTTTCTGGAGTATTGTCGATTGATGTAGGGTTTTCGCGTCGCGAGGAATATATAGGCGAAAGGGCAGCGTCGGTGGTGTCCCGAGGGGCCCACACCATAGGGTGGGGCGGCCCCCCTCCTGGCCGCACCGTCTGATGGGGAGGAGGCCCTGGGCCTCCTCTGGCCTGGCCCTTCTGGCTCCGTGAGTCTTCTGGCGAAATAGAATTTCTGTGATTTTTCTGGATTTTTCCGAGCACTTTGGTTTTTGGGCCTTTTCTGCAATAAACAGACATAATAAACAAAAACTGGCACTGTGGCATCTTGTTAATAGGTTAGTCCAATAAATGTCTTAATATGATGTAAAGTGCATATAAAACATGTAGGTATTGTCATAAAACTAGCATGCAACATATGAAATATAGATACGTTGGAGACGTATCAGTTCTCCCCAAATCCTCGACAAAATCTCTCCGTCGAATTCCTGCCACGAACGCATCTATTGATCTCTCGTCAGATATGTTCTCTGCCGAGTTTTTGATAATATTCCACCTCTGGATGTATTTTCTCATTGGTTCATCATACTTCTGCCTGCAAGCCCTCAACTCTTCTAGGGATGCGGGTTTTTTGCATGTGGATCGGAAATTCTTCACAAAGATGTCCTCGAAACTATCCCAACTGTCGATGGACCCCAGAGGCAACTTCTTTATCCATGATCGTGCGGCTCCACTCAAGTGTACTTGAATGCTCTGCATGGTTGTTGCTCTGGTTCCACCGATCAGCTTCACCGTCTCGAGATAATCAACTAGCCAATCCTCAGGATCTTGTAAACCATCGAATTTTTTGAAATTATCGGGCAGCTTAAATCCTGACGGGACCCGAGTTTTTCGGACTCGTCTCGTAAAGCACTCACATATCTTCTTCGTCAACTTCTGGTGAATGCCGATGTTCCCTTCTGTCCTGTCCCGCTCTATCCACCCTTGCCTAAGTCGCTACATCTCTTGCCCCACTCGCTCTCGGGGGATCCTGAACTGCTGCAGTAGGTCGCGGACTATTTTGTCTTGCAGATCCTTCGGGAGGTGTAGTTACGAACGCCGTTCCCATGTCCCCAACTCCTGCCATGTCCATGTTATATAACGCTTCCCTTGGATCTCTGATACGTCTCCGACGTATCGATAATTTCTTATGTTCCATGCCACATTATTGATGATATCTACATGTTTTATGCACACTTTATGTCATATTCGTGCATTTTCTGGAACTAACCTATTAACAAGATGCCGAAGTGCCGATTGTCTGTTTTCTGCTGTTTTTGGTTTCGAAATCCTAGTAACGAAATATTCTCGGAATTGGACGAAATCAACGCCCGGGTTCCTATTTTGCCCGGAAGCATCCGGAACACCCGAGAGCCGCCGGAGGAGGGCCCCGTGGGCCCCGGACGACAGGGTGGCGCGGCCGGGGCCCGGGCCACGCCCCTATGGTGTCGTCGCCCCTTCGACCTTCCGACGCCGCCTCTTCGCCTATATAAAGGTCCCGGACCTAAAACCTCGATACGAAAAAACCACGGTACGAGAAACCTTCCGGAGCCGCCGCCATCGCGAAGCCAAGATCCGGGGACAGAGTCTCCGTTCCGGCACGCCGCCGGGACGGGGAAGTGCCCCGGAAGGCTCCTCCATCAACACCACCGCCATCTCCATCAACGCTGCTGTCTCCCATGAGGAGGGAGTAGTTCTCCATCGAGGCTCGGGGCTGTACCGGTAGCTATGTGGTTAATCTCTCTCCTATGTGCTTCAATACAATAGTCTCATGAGCTGCCTTACATGATTGAGATTCATATGATGATGCTTGTAATCTAGATGTCATTATGCTAGTCAAGTGGGTTTTACTTATGTGATCTCCGGAGACTCCTTGTCCCACGTGTGTAAAGGTGACAGTGTGTGCACCGTGTGGGTCTCTTAGGCTATATTTCACAGAATACTTATTCACTGTTATGAATGGCATAGTGAAGTGCTTATTTATATCTCTTTATGATTGCAATGTGCTTTGTATCACAATTTATCTATGTGCTACTCTAGTGATGTTATTAAAGTAGTTTTATTCCTCCTGCACGGTGTAATGGTGACAGTGTGTGCATCCGTGTTAGTACTTGGCGTAGGCTATGATTATGATCTCTTGTAGATTATGAAGTTAACTATTGCTATGATGGTATTGATGTGATCTATTCCTCCTTTCGTGGCGTGAAGGTGACAGTGTGCATGCTATGTTAGTACTTGGTTTAGTCGTGTTGATCTTTCATGCACTCTAAGGTTATTTAAATATGAACATTGAATTGTGGAGCTTGTTAACTCCGGCATTGAGGGTTCGTGTAATCCTACGCAATGGTGTTCATCATCCAACAAAAGAGTGTAGAGTATGCATCTATCTATTCTCGTTATGTGATCAAAGTTGAGAGTGTCCACTAGTGAAAGTCTAATCCCTAGGCCTTGTTCCTAAATATCGCTATCGCTGCTTGTTTCATCGTTTTACTTGCGTTACTACTGCTACCATATTACCACCATCAACTACACGCCAGCCAAGCACTTTTCACGCATCGTTATCTACTGCTCGCATTTATTCATACCACCTGTATTTCACTATCTCTTCGCCGAACTAGTGCACCTATTAGGTGTGTTGGGGACACAAGAGACTTCTTGCTTTGTGGTTGCGGGGTTGCATGAGAGGGATATCTTTGACCTCTTCCTCCCTGAGTTCGATAACCTTGGGTGATCCACTTAAGGGAAACTTGCTGCTGTTCTACAAACATCTGCTCTTGGAGGCCCAACACTGTCTACAAGAATAGAAGCACCCGTAGACATCAAGCTATTTTCTGGCGCCGTTGCCGGGGAGGAAAGGTAAAAGGTACTCACACTCCGGATCTCGGCTACTAAGCTATTTTCGCCGTTGTAAGTACTCGAAGCTATTTCCTTTAGATCATGCAATTGCATCTTTTTGTTTCTTGTTTACACTAGTTTGGCATAATGGACAAGAATGAGCTTCTTATTCTATTTCCTGATTTAAAACATGGACTGTTTGATGCGAAAATTAAAAAACCTATGAAATCTTATTTGCATGCTGGTAGTAATATTAGTATGAACGCTTTGAACACCATTGTTGATAATGATATAGAAAGTTCTAAGCTTGGGGAAGCTGGTTTTCATGATCTTTTAGTCCCCCAAGCATTGAGGAGAAAATTTTCTTTGATGATACTTTGCCTCCTATTTATGATGATTATAATGATAGTGGTCTTTTGGTGCCACCTACTATGGAGAGTAAATTTTGTTGTGATTGCAATATGCCTCCTACATTTGATGATAGCTACTTTGTTGAATTTGCTCCCACTATTACTAATAAAATTGATTATGCTTATGTGGAGAGTAATAATTTTATGCATGAGACTCATGATAAGAATGCTTTATGTGATAGTTATATTGTTGAGTTTGCTCATGATGCTACTGAAAGTTATTATGAGAGAGGAAAATATGGTTGTAGAAATTTTCATGTTACTAAAATGCCTCTCTATGTGCTGAAATTTTTGAAGCTACACTTGTTTTATCTTCCTATGCTTGTTACTTTGCTCTTCATGAACTTGTTTATTTACAAGATTCCTTTTCATAGGAAGCATGTTAGACTTAAATGTGTTTTGAATTTGCCTCTTGATGCTCTCTTTTGCTTCAACTACTATTTCTTGCGAGTGCATCATTAAAACTGCTGAGCCCATCTTAATGGCTATAAAGAAAGAACTTCTTGGGAGATAACCCATGTGTTTATTTTGCTACAGTACCTCTATTTTATATTTGTGTCTTGGAAGTTGTTACTACCGTAGCAACCTCTCCTTACCTTAGTTTTGTGCCTAGTTGTGCCAAGTAGAGTCTTTGATAGTAAAGTGAATACTAGATTTGGATTATCGCGCGCAGAACAGATTTCTTGTCGTCACGAATCTGGGCCTAATTCTCTCGTAGGTAACTCAGAAAATTATGCCAATTTACGTGAGTGATCCTGATATGTACGCAACTTTCATTCAATTTGGGCATTTTCATTTGAGCAAGTCTGGTGCCTCAATAAAATCCATCTTTACTGGACTCGTTTTGTTTTGACAGATTCTCGCCTTTTATTTCGCATTGCCTCTTTTGCTATTGTGGATGAATTACTTTGTTCCATTAATGTCCAAGTAGCTTTATGCAATGTCCGAAGTGTTAAGAATGATTGTGTCACCTCTGAACATGTAAATTTTTATTGTGCACTAACCCTCTAATGAGTTGTTTCGAGTTTGGTGTGGAGGAAGTTTTCAAGGGTCAAGAGAGGAGGATGATATACTATGATCAAGAGGAGTGAAAGCTCTAAGCTTGGGGATGCCCCGGTGGTTCACCCCTGCATATTTCAAGAAGACTCAAGCGTCTAAGCTTGGGGATGCCCAAGGCATCCCCTTCTTCATCGACAAATTTATCAGGTTCCTCCCTTGAAACTATATTTTTATTCGGTCACATCTTATGTACTTTACTTGGAGCGTCTGTGTGCTTTTATTTTTGTTTTGTTATTTCCATTCTCTGAATAAATACATGCTTGTGTGGGAGAGAGACACGCTCCGCTGGTTCATATGAACACATGTGTTCTTCGCTTTATCTTTTAGTGTTCATGGCGAAGGTTGAAACTGCTTCGTTCATTTTTATATGGTTGGAAACGGAAAATGCTACATGTAGTAATTGGTAAAATGTCTTGGATAATGTGATACTTGGCAATTGTTGTGCTCATGTTTAAGCTCTTGCATCATATACTTTGCACCTATTAATGAAGAAATACATAGAGCTTGCTAAAATTTGGTTTGCATATTTGGTCTCTCTAAAGTCTAGATAATTTCTAGTATTGAGTTTTGAACAACAAGGAAGACGGTGTAGAGTTTTATAATGTTTACAATATGTCTTTTATGTGAGTTTTGCTGCACCGGTTCATCCTTGTGTTTGTTTCAAATAAACCTTGCTAGCCTAAACCTTGTATCGAGAGGGAATACTTCTCATGCATCCAAAATCCTTGAGCCAACCACTATGCCATTTGTGTCCACTATACCTACCTACTACATGGTATTTCTCCGCCATTCCAAAGTAAATTGCTTGAGTGCTACCTTTAAATAATTCAAAATTTATCACCTCTGATTTGTGTCAATGTTTTATAGCTCATGAGGAAGTATGTGGTGTTTTATCTTTCGATCTTGTCATTTACTTTTGACAGACTTTCACAATGGACTAGTGGCACATCCGCTTATCCAATAATTTTGCAAAAAGAGTCGGCAATGGGGTTCCCATACCCCAATTAATTAACTTTCATTAATAATTCTCTTCACATGTTTTGCTCGATTCATCAGTAAGCAACTTAATTTTGCAAATAGACACTCCTCCATGGTATGTGAATGTTGGAAGGCACCCGAGGATTCGGTTAGCCATGGCTTGTGTAAGCAAAAGGTTGGGAGGAGTGTCATCCATAAATAAAGAAAAACTAAACTAAAGTACATGTGTAAACAAAAGAGAAGAGGGATGATCTACCTTGCTGGTAGAGATAACGTCCTTCATGGGAGCCGCTCTTGAAAGTCTGGTTGATAAGGTAGTTAGAGTGCCCACTACCATTCGTTGACAACAACAAACACCTCTCAAAACTTTACTTTTATGCTCTCTATATGTTTTCAAAACCAAAGCTCTAGCACAAATATAGCAATCAATGCTTCCCTCTGCGAAGGGCCATTCTTTTACTTTTATGTTGAGTCAGTTTACCTATCTCTCTCCACCTCAAGAAGCAAACACTTGTGTGAACTGTGCATTGATTCTTACATACTTGCATATTGCACTTGTTATATTACTCTATGTTGACAATATCCATGAGATATACATGTTACAAGTTGAAAGCAACCGCTGAAACTTAATCTTCTTTTGTGTTGCTTCAATACCTTTACTTTGATTTATTGCTTTATGAGTTAACTCTTATGCAAGACTTATTGATGCTTGTCTTGAAGTACTATTCATGAAAAGTCTTTGCTTTATGATTCACTTGTTTACTCATGTCATTACCATTGTTTTGATCGCTGCATTCATTACATATGTTTACAAATAGTATGATCAAGGTTATGATGGCATGTCACTTCGAAATTATCTTTGTTATCGTTTTACCTCGCTCGGGACGAGCAGTAACTAAGCTTGGGGATGCTGATACGTCTCCGACGTATCGATAATTTCTTATGTTCCATGCCACATTATTGATGATATCTACATGTTTTATGCACACTTTATGTCATATTCGTGCATTTTCCGGAACTAACCTATTAACAAGATGCCGAAGTGCCGATTCTGTTTTCTGCTGTTTTTGGTTTCGAAATCCTAGTAACGAAATATTCTCGGAATTGGACGAAATCAACGCCCGGGTTCCTATTTTGCCCGGAAGCATCCGGAACACCCGAGAGCCGCGGAGGAGGGCCCCGTGGGCCCCGGACGACGAGGGTGGCGCGGCCGGGCACCGGGCCGCGTCCCCCTATGGTGTCGTCGCCCTTCGACCTTCCGACGCCGCCTCTTCGCCTATATAAAGGTCCCGGACCTAAAACCTCGATACGAAAAAACCACGGTACGAGAAACCTTCCGCAGCCGCCGCCATCGCGAAGCCAAGATCCGGGGGACAGGAGTCTCCGTTCCGGCACGCCGCCGGGACGGGGAAGTGCCCCGGAAGGCTCCTCCATCAACACCACCGCCATCTCCATCAACGCTGCTGTCTCCCATGAGGAGGGAGTAGTTCTCCATCGAGGCTCGGGGCTGTACCGGTAGCTATGTGGTTAATCTCTCTCCTATGTGCTTCAATACAATAGTCTCATGAGCTGCCTTACATGATTGAGATTCATATGATGATGCTTGTAATCTAGATGTCATTATGCTAGTCAAGTGGGTTTTACTTATGTGATCTCCGGAGACTCCTTGTCCCACGTGTGTAAAGGTGACGAGTGTGTGCACCGTGTGGGTCTCTTAGGCTATATTTCACGTAATACTTATTCACTGTTATGAATGGCATAGTGAAGTGCTTATTTATATCTCTTTATGATTGCAATGTGCTTTGTATCACAATTTATCTATGTGCTACTCTAGTGATGTTATTAAAGTAGTTTTATTCCTCCCTGCACGGTGTAATGGTGACGAGTGTGTGCATCCGTGTTAGTACTTGGCGTAGGCTATGATTATGATCTCTTGTAGATTATGAAGTTAACTATTGCTATGATGGTATTGATGTGATCTATTCCTCCTTTCGTGGCGTGAAGGTGACAGATGTGCATGCTATGTTAGTACTTGGTTTAGTCGTGTTGATCTTTCATGCACTCTAAGGTTATTTAAATATGAACATTGAATTGTGGAGCTTGTTAACTCCGGCATTGAGGGTTCGTGTAATCCTACGCAATGGTGTTCATCATCCAACAAAAGAGTGTAGAGTATGCATCTATCTATTCTGTTATGTGATCAAAGTTGAGAGTGTCCACTAGTGAAAGTCTAATCCCTAGGCCTTGTTCCTAAATACTGCTATCGCTGCTTGTTTACTGTTTTACTGCGTTACTACTGCTACCATATTACCACCATCAACTACACGCCAGCAAGCACTTTTCTGGCACTGTTACTACTGCTCGCATTTATTCATACCACCTGTATTTCACTATCTCTTCGCCGAACTAGTGCACCTATTAGGTGTGTTGGGGACACAAGAGACTTCTTGCTTTGTGGTTGCAGGGTTGCATGAGAGGGATATCTTTGACCTCTTCCTCCCTGAGTTCGATAAACCTTGGGTGATCCACTTAAGGGAAACTTACTGCTGTTCTACAAACCTCTGCTCTTGGAGGCCCAACACTGTCTACAAGAATAGAAGCACCCGTAGACATCAATCTCCAGGAGGTGGCCTGGACGCGAGGATGAAAGCTTGCGTCGCCATGTATCCAGCTTCTGGTGTTTTGGGAATAATATTCCCCCTCGTGTCGATCGACATAAAAGACATGTCGAGGTTTTGAACTAAGTTCTCTCTCGTCAGCCCTCGGGTATGTTTTGCAGCCGAGATCTTGCTCGTTTCGAGCTTCTCCGTGACTATCTCCCGATGTTCCCGATTGTCGACTTAGCTCCGCCCTTCGCCCGCTTGACGCGGAAGCTGCCTCCCTTCTCCTATTCGGGGCAGCTGTCTGCTTTTCTAATTCTCTTCCAACACGGGCGAGTCTGTATTGGTATGCTTGCAATTCTTCCGCCGTAGCAGTTGTGGTCATTGGTTCTGTACCATCCATGGCTCTTGCGGCTCTGTCCCACGCTTCTTGTGGGAGTTGGGCCGTTAGACGCGGTGTAGGCCCGACATACTTGGTGCCTAAACCTCGCCTGAGATCAGCGGGATCAACGTATGGGTTTCCCACATCGTCGAAAGCCTCTGATGTCTCCTGTTCTGCTCGGCTTGTATCTCCAATTGCATAAATTTGATGGTATTTTGGACTTTGATATTTTTCAGGATTGGTGACACCATCGTTTAGATCGATGAAGACCTTCCCAACATCAATGGATCTGTCGATGAAGTTGAAACTGTCGACGCTATCTGAGTCGCTGCTTATATCAGAGTCCGCAGACGACTCGAAAGACATGCCGCCAAAGATCTTGGCAAGTTTATCGCTAGCCATAGTGTTGATGAAGCGTGGCGGCGAAATCTCCTCGTCGCCTGACTCGATGGATGACGTTGAATCCGAAAAATCGGGATCAACCGCTGATAATCCCGATGAGATCGGAATTTCGAGACGATACGATCCTTCCTTCTCGACACGGAAGTGGAACTTTCCGAACATCATCTCCATGGGCTCCTCCAGATGCGCATATGCAGCCAAACGGGAGGGTGGGTGAGGAACAAAATCGACTAGATCAGTTTCGATCCGTTTACCTCTATCCTCGCGTTGCTTGCTACCGACGAAGTCGACGATCTTGAACGTGCCATCGAGATCAGCTCCTTGTCGTCTCTAATTCCCACAGACGGCGCCAATTGACAAGGGATTAACTTGTCAATGCCTACGTATTGTAGACTAGGGTTTAGTTGAAAGTAGAGGGCAAGTAGATCTCGAAGGTTTCAGCCGAAAAGTACTCGACGATTAACAAAACTAGGGTTGTGTTGACAATGGATTCGATCCTTTCTTTGTCCCTCGACTCCCCCTTATATAGGAGGCGGAGCCGAGGGTTTCGTATTACACAAGTTTACATATTCCGGGAGACTCTCTGAGTTCAACCCGTAAAGTTACAAATCTCTATATCCCTAATACAACTCTATCTTTCCTTAACAACTAATTGGGCTTCCGAACTTCATATTCTTCGTCATGTAGGTCTTCAGTAAACCCAGGGTACCATCTTCGGCAGGCCCATTGGGGATGCCTATGTCACTGAGTCTAGAGTACCATGCTCGAGGCGTCTGGTTCGGTCCATACAAAGCCTTGTCAAGTTTGCAAATATCAATGTTCAAGAAATCATTAATCTTAACTTATCGGTCGGTCTTAAAATGAAGATTAATCGCTTATCGGCTGATTAATCGATTTTATCGGTCAACCATTTATCGACTAACTTTTTTTGCAAATCCTAATTTTCGACACTAAATTTTCTATAGTATGCTATGCAAAAAATAATATTTGAGCATTGCACATAAGTATTACCTTGATTCCTTGCATTTGAATAAATAATAATGAAAATTTTGAGCTAATGCATAATTCTACACAACCATAGGACAAAAATATTGACTGTCATACCAAATTTCATTGAAATTTCACTAACAATCAGACGAAATATCGGCCATGAGAGTGAAAATCGGGCGAAATATCGGCTAAAATGCAGAAAATCGGCTGAAATATCGATGGCACGATAAATTGGCCGATATGTTGAAATCTTATCGGCGACCACCCGATTCATGATAAATCGGCCGATAAATCCATATCTCGGCGATTTTTTGAACAGTGGCAAATATAGTGCGGAGCGTGAGGATTTTCAAAACCTGGAGGTTGTTTCATATAGACTTCCTCTTCCAGAACACCATGAAGAAACACGTTCTTGACATCTAGCTGCCGTAGGCTCCATCCAGGAGACACATAAATAGGCATGACAGTTCTGATAGTAGCAATCTTAACCACATGACTAAAGGTGTCCTCATAATCAATGACATATCTCTGCTTAAACCCTTTTGCAACTAGCATTGCTTTATATCTGTCAATAGATCAATCTGCTTTCTTCTTTATGCGATATATCCAATTGCAGTCAATTAAATTTCTACTGCTGTTTGGAGGAACAAGATGACATGTCTTGTTTTCAATTAATGCATCATACTCTTCTTGCATAGCTTGAAGCCATTTTGCATCATTCAGGGCTCCACAAGTGTGCATGGTTCACCTATAGAAGAAAACATACCATATATAACATTACCATCAGTATATTTCTTTGGATTACGTATACCTTTCTGAAGACGTGTACGAACTCCAATGGTTTGTACCGGGGATGGTGGATCCTCAGGTATATTTGAACTTGATTCACCATCATTTTCATTATTCCCATCATCATTGCTGTTTCCATCAGAATTTTCTTCACCACTTTCTTCTTGAGCAGCATTTTCTCCCCCACTATTTCCTGCCGCAGAAGATCCAGACTCTGCATGGGAAGGCGACGGGGACCGACCAGGACTGCTCCCGATGTCAGCAGCAGAGCCACGTGGGGCGCGACCACGGGCGGAGCCCTCATGGTTCCTTTGATCTCAACAATATTCTTCATGTTCTAAATGCATCCAAGAATCTTTTATCCATTCATCGATTTACTCTTGATAATCATGTGTTTGTTGAGTTTCATCCTTTCTTCTTTTTAATCAAGGACCAAGCAACTCGAAGAATCCTGTTTAGGGGCCCCTGTTATGGTGGTCTCTATCCCTTGGTGCCCATGTTTCATGAGACTGCCAAGCATGCCTTCTTCACAATAAAGCCATCATCATCTACGTGTCATCGCCGTTTAGGACATCCTTCTTCATTTGTGGTTCAACAAGTTATTAGGAGAAATAAAATAGCTTACACCCCATAGAGTACTCCATATGTTTGTGATTCTTGTCAGTTAGCCAAGAGTCATCAGTTGCCATATCATGTGTCTTCTAGTGTCACTACTACTCCCTTGGAGCAAGTATTCTCTGATGTATGGGGTCCTGCCTCTTTCTCTGTGGGAAAACATGCATACTATGTAAGCTTTATCGATGATTTTAGTAAATTTACTTGGATATATTTACTTAAGAAGCGGTCTGATGTTTACCAAGCTTTTCTTAATTATCAGCAATATGTTGAGCGGAAGTTTGATAGAAAAATTATTACCATGCAAACTGATTGGGGAGGCGAGTATGAGAAATTAAATGGTTTCTTTCAAAAAGTTAGCATCACTCATCATGTATCATGTCCACATGCTCATCAGCATAATGGTTCTGCTGAAAGAAAACATCGTCACATAGTTGAAGTTTGTCTTGCATTACTTGCAAATGCTTCCATGCCTTTAAAATTTTGGGATGAGGCTTTTATCACTGCTACCTTTCTGATAAACTTACTTTTCAGCAAAGTACTAGATTTTGACACCCCTACTGAACGTCTCCTTCATGTCACACCTAACTATGATGCCCATCGAACTTTTGGTTGTGCTTGTTGGTCCAATCTTCGTCCCTACAACAAACGAAAGATTGCCTTCCATTCCAAACGGTGTGTTTTTCTTGGGTACAGTCCCCTTCACAAGGGTGTCAAATGTCTTGATGTCTCCACTGGTAGAATCTATGTCTCTCGTGATGTTGTGTTCGATGAAAATGTTTTCCCTTTTGCCTCCCTTCATCCTAATGTCGTCGGTGCCCTTCTCAAACAACAAATATTGCTTCTACCAGAGGGTGCACAAAATATTGGTAATCATGTGCCTATTATTGTGCCAATTACTGATGTGCAGCAGATTGAGGAAACAACAGACACAAACGGCGGTGAAAATGCTCTTGAAAATGATCCAGAAATTCCATTTGAAACTCAGGCAGAAGAAGATGAAGTTGGCGCTGAATACGATGGTGATCCTCTCCGACGTTCTCCTGGTCGCCGGGATCCCGAGGCAGATTCTGGCGCCCAGTATCCGTCCCGTGGCCACCACAACCCCCCGTCGTCCCGTCCCGAGGCAGCGCGTGGTCCCTCCTCACATGCACGGTCCCCGTCGCCTCCTCCCGAGGCGGAAGCGCGTGGAGAACATCCGCCAAACCCTCCTTCACCTGTAGAAGAAAACATACCATATCTAACAGTACCGTCAGTATATTTCTTTGGATTACGTATACCGTTCTAAAGACATGTACGAACTCCAATAGTTTGTACCGGGGATGGTGGATCCTCACGTATATTTGAACTTGATTCACCATCATTTTCATTATTCCCACAATCATTATTGAATTACCAATGTGACTAATGTGCATACCTGTGCCTTCAGCAATGCGGACATTGTCTTTCCCATGGTACTTGTTGGCAATGTGGAGCCTGTTAAACTCACTGGTAATGTGATCCGTGGCACTAGAATCAGCATACCAATTTGTATTAACACCATAGGAGGCAAGATGTGCTCCCTTTTCTGCATCATCCCTCTTCTTTTTGTCATCAGAATAACGCCACCAGCATTCATTTGAAGGATGTCCATGTTTCTTGCAGATTTGGCATTCAGTATCAACATACTTGCTGGGTACACGGTCAAAGCAGCGTCCACCACCTTCATTGCGTCTGTCACGATGCTCATCACGCCGATCATCACGACGATCATCATCTATGCGGTCATCACGATGCCAAGTGTGGTCATCTTCTCAAAGCTCATCACGGTGCCAGGACCTGCGGTCATCATCACACTCACGGTAGCGGTCACCACCACCACCTCCTCCACGATAGTATCGGTAACGATCACCACCACAAATTCCACGAGAAGGAGGAGGAGTGCAACCACGTGGGGGTACATAGCCACGGAGAGCCAGGTTTACCAAGGAGACAAACATGTCGTTCTCTTCAACACCGTTGCACATATCATATCCGCAGAGTTGCTCATAGAAATCATCCATGGTGGTGCTCGAATTTCCGTGGACCTAGGTAATGAGAGAGTTGTATTCCACCTTGTCTAGATCATGCAGAAGATAACCGAGCAGTTCATCATCTCCAACAGGTGTTCCAAGTGCTGAAAGCTCGGACGCAAAACCCTTCATCTTGGTGTAGTATTGATCCGTTGTCATGGTAAGCTTCTTGGTGTCATTGAGTTTTTCACGCAAGTGTTAAGCCTTAGTGCGGGATGTTGTTTTGAACATGGCATTGACAGCAGCCCATGCAGTAGCAGTAGTGTCCATGCCGAGCACATGCGACAGGATCTCCGGTGAACGAATTCAAGAGGAAACGCAGCACCTGCTGGTCCCGGGCAATCCAGGTCACGTATGCAGGGTTCTCCACCTGAACCTTCTTCCCCTATCCGAGTCCTCAACTTCAATGGTCTTGACATGTGCACAATCCGAGCCATCAAGGAGGCCCATGACGTTGGCGCCTCGGAACGCTGGGACGATCAGGGCTTGCCATAGCAGAAAGTTGTTCCTTGTGAGGAGTTGCGTCGGCGGACTGCCTAGGGCAGCAGCCAGAGTTGAGCTTGACGAGGAGAAGCTCATGGTGATCTGATCTGAAACTTGGGTTTGGTGATTTTATGTAGAGGGATGATATGCAGCAGCAACAGCGGTGACTACGAACAGCAGTGATGGCAACTGCAGGTTGTAGATGTCCGGCGATGGCATCTTCAGCGACAGCGACGGCGGAGGTTGTTCTGGTGATCGCGGCGGCATCAGCTTGGGTTTTTTTGTTGTTGTTGGTTGTCTGGTTGTTTGTGTCTTGGCGGCGGCGGCAGAGAGGATCTCGGCGGCGGCGGCAATGTTGATGCTATACGGCAGCGGCGGTGACTGAAGAGCAGCGGCGGCGGCAGCTAGGTCATGGGAAGAGTGGCTCTTATACCATGTCAAATACAATGACTCGAACCGTACTTGAGTCCATACGGGTTGCGTGTTATATATGAGGCACAAAGGCCGGTTTAGGTTTAGTACAAGGAGAGGTATCCGTATATACATACAATACGGAAAACTATATAACCTATTACATTTAACACCAATAACTAGAGAGAGCTAGGAAATTACCTTTGGTATCAACTGTTTAAGTTCTCGATCACAGGATGAACAGAATGAATATTCCAGCAAGATTGATTTGTACTGGAACCAGAACTTGTCTCCTATTGATTAATCCTGGTTACATGAGGTTGGGGAAGAAACAAGCTGCTAGAGTATTCTCGGTCGCTTATATGAAAAACCAACTGAAACCCTTAACATTTCCCAAGGCAACATGGTCCATCAGATCATGGATGTGTTTCAAAACCATCTTACCAAGCACATGACCCACCACCTTCACAGCCAGATCTCCTCAGACCACCTAGTAGCAAAAGGAAGATCTTTCCCCATTAGAACCTCGGGAAAACTTAATAGGCTAGTACCAGAAGAGATTTTCGGGTTACTCTGCATCGTGCACACGTCCACTAGAGGCATTGTTATGTAAGGAAGTTGTAAAGGCATATTCATCGGCCGGAAGCAAACGGGCCGCAGTGTCTGCATCAAAATGGACATGTTGAGGTCAATACTCCAGCCCAGTGGTTGCCGCATAATGACTGCCCTGTCCATGGTGTCTCATTTGCGGCCCCAATTTGGGTCACAAGTCGTCGACATAGCACGGTTAAGACGGGCATGTCTACGCCCTTCGCCCTTGGACCCGTTTGACGGTGACCTGATCGCTTTGATTTCTGCGAGCCAGGCAGGCGGCATCCTGACGGTTCTCTGCGTCGTGTTAATGGCGCTGCCTCGGTTCCGTGCACCATAACTAGTGCAGGCGGCGCTGGCTTCCGCGCCAGGCATTCAAGACAAGGCAACCTGCCCACCGGGTAGCAGGCCACGTCCACTTCTTGCCACGCCATTGCGAGACATTAGAGATACACATGATCATTGAAGATGGAGATTTGGGTCAAACTAAATTGTGCTTAAGTTCTTAACTTGAGCTTGTTCCCCCATGAATAAATGTATATTAGTCTTCATATATCTGAAATATTGAAAAAATCAACATGGATATATAATATCAAAAACACATATGGTCATATTATACCTAATACGAGATACAAATCCTTTGAGAGGTAGGGAAGGTGGTGAAGTGATAGATGGACCTGAAGTTTCATATCTACCATTGGAGCACTCAGATATCTTCCATTATACGTCAGACATGGCATTATGTTTGTTGGCAATTTATTGAGAGTGCAATTTCTCGAAAGGTATAAGGTTTGTGTATGGAATATTCTCAGATATATCCAAGACACAAAATTCTTGATTAATTCTAGTATGAAAATCAAGATGAAACCAAGGTGTGATATATGATAGTGACTAACTATATGATCCCAACAATGCCATATCAAATACAGTTTTTACTGGAAGAGTATTCATAAGAAAGTTTTCACAACAGACTCTAAATAGATCTTTCCAGTGATCATTTTGTAATATTTTGAAACATCACAAGACGTGTATGGCTTCGCTGAATGATTGACCACATTTGAGATCATGTGGAGATTCATTGGAATCACCAATCATTATCTACCAAGATAATGTCACTTGTATTGCTTATGGGTTATATTTATCCTCATGAATTACAGAAATGTAAGATGTTAATTTGCAAATAAAATATTGTGATATTCACAGTATCCTTACCAACAGTTGAATTCCATTATGAAGTTTGTGGAATTGGTACGAGACAACCTTAGGTTTGCAATGTTGAGGGGGAGTAAAATTCCTAGTTATAACTCGTTGATAATCTTCTTCTGATCACCGATATTCCTTTTACATCTATAAGTTTTTCCCAAGCTTTCTCATAGAAGGTTTTTAACAAGACAATATAAATACAAGTGCAGATGCCATATGGTTTCTCCTTAATTTTTTCCACTGGGTTTTTAAAGGAGTTTGCAGTGGCATATCGTTATAATGTTTTTCCTCAATTTTCCCGCATGATTTTATAGGAGTTTTTGGATTGCAATATACAAATGATGAATTAATCAAGGGGAGTGTTGAGAAATAAAACATGTGATGAATTGTATGGAAGTGATGCTTCCCAGGAGGTGTCAATTGAAAAAGAGGTGTCTCCCAAACACACCCCTTCAAGCTATATATAAATGGATCTCCCACACTGCAATGAAATAAGAGAATTATTTTTATCTATTCTTTTGTACCTCTTCCTTATGTACTACAACAAGTATTACACAAAATAGAAACGTGTGTGAGAGCCACGGGGTCGTGCGCCAAGGCGCCCCTGAATCTGGTAGACGGAAAGCGTGGGTTCGGACCTTGCTTGAACCCGCCACCCAAAAGTTTGGGTATGTGCTCTATTGGTGTATTTTTATTTGGTAATTTGTAGAAAATTGCACATAGGATCTATTTCATGATTATTTCGTTTTAGATGCTGACATCCTGCATAATACTTTTGTCACCTCTCTCTCTCATCCTTAATCATGCTAAAACGTCATCGTTGCCATGATTAAATAGCAAAGTACTCCTAGTATGCAATATGTCATCGCGTATAACATTTTGTTGACAATTGTCATCGCGTAAACATATAACAATATCCAAGTCAGAACCTAAAACCAAACAGCCCCTTAAATAAGGAAAATAACACCCCGCGTTGTTTGACGCGACATACTACCAGTGTTCCTGCAGCTCCGATCCTGTCCATGTCTACCCGTTGGACCAAGCAAAAGCCGGTGAGCCCTCACTTCGCTCACCCCCAAGGACACCATGGACGCTGCTACGACGGTGCGGTCGTCCCTGCTGAAGTGCCTACTCTTCGTCATGGCCGCAGCGCTCGCCCCGGCTGCTCCGGCGTCACGGCTCGTGCTCCCGTCGCCGACCCGCTCGCACCTGTCGTGCCTTGACAACCCTCCCGACCTGACGGCCGCGGGCGACGAGGCGGGCGAGCTCGTCGCCGACCTTGGTGGCCTCCAGGCCTACGTGACCGGACCCCGCAGCTCTGCACACGCCATCATCCTCGCCTCCGACTACTACGGTAAGTTAACTTCTTAATTTCAGGCTAACAAACAGACTGTATCAGCCGTGTGGGTGAGGCCTATATCGGATAGCCTTTTGTAGTTGTATATCGGCAGTTTGGGGCTCTTCTTCTATGGAGTAGTACTTATGTACGTATGTTATTTTGACTCCCACTCTTCGACTTCGTCTGCAGGTTTCCAAGCACCTAAACTGAGGTACGTACCATGTTGCATTGGCTGAAAAAAGAAAAACTCCTTTGCTTAAATTTGTTTCTCTCCTAACTTGTTACATCCTGCCTGCAATTTCAATTCCACTTTTGTGAGGCCAAGTTAACAGAATTGTATAACTTATGTTCACAAGGAAAATAGCGGATCAAGTTGCAGATAAAGGATACCTGGTCGTGGTTCCTGATTTGTTGCATGGGGACCCTTACAATGACGAGGCCAAGATTCCATTTGAAGAGTGGATAAAAACCCACTCTCCGGTTCGTTGGTTTTCTTATACCGTCCTGCTTTTGTATTGCTTTTACTCTTGCCATCCGTTTAGGAAAGCACGTTTACGGGAAAGAAAAAAAAAAGATACCCACTTTCAGCACATTGTACGAGAAAATATTGGGTATCTTCTGAACTTTATCAAGCACACTTAACTAAATTTTGCTGGGAAAAGAACGCTTAATCATGATAAACTCTGCAGTTTTTTCATCTGAATATGAAACACAACAGTACGAGTTTCAATCTTCTTTGTTGGCGTTACAGGTTGAAGCAACTGAAAAGACCAAAGCACTTATTGCTGCTCTGAAGGAACAAGGGGTGTCTGCAGTTGGGGTTGGAGGTTACTGCTGGGGTGGTGAGTTAAATTACATAAACGACACGGACACTCAGAGTTTATCCTTCTTAAACTCTTCACCATTGTTCAACAAATTACTCTATCCGTGTCTTTCTTGACAGCAAAGGTGGCCGTGGAGCTATCAAAGTCTTCAGAGATTGAAGTAGTTGTCATCTTGCATCCTTCACTAGTGACCGTCGATGACATGAAGGGTGTGTCTTATTTCCCTTTCACTTAGTTAGGGTTTTTTCAGCAGACATTTTTCTTAAAAATTCATATTCACCAAGAGTATGCACACTGCATATCATTTCTCTCTAACTTCAGTTTATGGCATGTCAGAGGTCAAACATCCCATCGAGATTCTCGGAGCAGAGTTTGATGGCCTTTCTCCACCGCCACTGCTGCACCAGTTTGAACAGGCGTTAGATCAGAACAAAAGGGTAGGTTCTTACTAGTTTCATTTCATCTGATTCTGATATCTGGTCTACTTACTTCTTTGCCCCCTTCTGAGTTCATCGAAGCTCATAATTCTTCAGTCACCAGCATAATACCTCCTATCTGCAAATCTTAGTTTCAGTATGCTCTGGTCACTTTTTTGTAAAGTTTACAGCTATTACTCTACCAAATTAGCATTGAGCAAACACTGAATTTAATCTGCAAAGTGGCAGATTGACCACTTCTTGAAGATATTCCCAGGCGTGGGCCACAGCTTCGCTTCCCGATACGACGCCAACGATCCGTTCGCCGTCGAAACAGCGGAAGAAGCCCGTAAGGACATGGTCACGTGGTTCAACAAGTATCTGAAGAAGCACAAAGAGCTTTCGCTCCACGAATCCTAGAGAACACTGATCGTCTCCACTCTCCAGTTGTGCTCAATAAATTAGCTTGGTGTCTCTCTATAAATTGGACATCACTGCACATCTTGCAACGCCTAGCTTGGCCATGTGCGCAATGTTAGGCACGCAGTTTCTTTTTCTATGGTTTTCTGTTTCCCTTGTAAACTAGGAAACTACTGTATTTTTCTCTTTGAGTGCAGCACAAGGCCTGACTTTTACAGAAAAAAAAAAGAATTTGATTCAGCTGCAACTTCTTATAAGCATAATAATGTGCGACTAAAAGAGAAAGTGATACAGGTCCTGCGAGTTATGAGTGTTAAAAACATGGAAGTTCACTTTACAACAAACTGGAAGATTATAAACAATAAGCCAAAAAACAAAATGCGAAAAATTCCGTCGCCGGGACTTGAACCCGGGTCTCTCGGGTGAGAGCCGAGTATCCTAACCACCTAGACTACGCCGGATGTCGTTATTAATCGGGTAATTACTTTTACTATCCACAGTATTGTACTGTAATCAAACCCAATGGGCGCAAATGCCTGAGCCGGAATAGCGAATTGCACGATCAGATTTGTGGTCGATCTCCTGGATCAGGGCAAGGCGTAAGTAAGCTGTCCAGACCAAATGAATCTTCAGTTTGGTTAAGCCACACCTGAACTTGTCAACTTGCATGTTTTGGGTTCATTTATGACTTGTGAGGGATTTCTTGCCAACGAACAAACGGCAATGGTTTTTGTAAAGTTACAGTCAAAGTTGCCTAACAAAGAAAGTTTTCTAATCTTTATCAAATGACTTCCCTTGCTAGTATTTATCTAATTTTTAAGATCTGAACGAATCCAATGTTACCAACAGCTAACAAAAACTCTTCTTAAGATGATACCAGGAAAGCAAGGAAACAAAGGTACCTTCGGAACATTGATTAGCATGTCCAGATGAGATGAACGACAACACAACAATTGAAAAAGAGAAACAACTCGTATTGATAGCTTGGATAGAATTTGAACTGATTCCAGATAGACCATTCATAACAATCACATGGCTGTGGAACAGGTTTCTGACATAATTCCGTGCTCAAAATGATTGAATTAGGAGTTTTACAATATTATTGTGCCAAAGGAAAATGCCAAAACATGGAGATTTATGAGTCGATCAGAAGATCATGGGAAGTCTGCCCTTCGATGTTTTCACTCCTCAACCGGCCTTTGCCCCAGACCCGTTATGTCTTCATACCGTTTCTGCATTTCCAAATGATGAATAATTGTCAACCAGGTGACCACAAGTTTTTGACAGATTTAGCATGTAATTTAACTAATTAACACGAAGCTCTACAAAATCATAATCCATGAGTAAACAGTAATACCAACATACAGTACCAATGAAGAAGTTTTCAATAAGCGCTCGACCAGCATCCGGTAATGCTGAGCTAATGCATGCACATTCATTTCTCTAGCGTGTAGAAATATACAAGAGACTAGTGTGTCTGAAAGAACTACTGATAATATGCAGAATCAGAAGCTATGCACCTGACAGTGAGAAAATTAGGCTAAAGGGGATGCACGAAAGAAATCCAAAAGGTTTGCTAACTGAAATTGTATGATGCAGTCTTATGTTCAGAAATATAGGTTAAAGGGGATGTATGAAAGAACTACTGAACTATAGTTACTGAAAAACTCATTAGATGCTACTACTACATAGGCATATAATAGCATGCTAGGACATACGAGAAGGATTAATCAGCACAGACGGTAATAGAAACTTCACCAGAAGAAACATGGTCAAAAGTATGTTATGGTTGTGATTCAATGACTGCAAAAGCTATGCGTACATTTGCGAGCCACGCGCACTAATTCATCCACTATGAGTCAATGGTCAATATCCTATCAGATGTGCATTTCCGTATGAAATATGCATTTCCTCCCATCCAATTCATACTAATAATGTGCAGCCAGATTGTGTATATTCCATGGTTTTGCTGAATTTAGCTATTCACCGGCAGTTATTTTACATTGCCGATACATAATTTGAGACTTTAGACACATCATAACAGAAAACATCAACATAAAGAGAATAACCAATATGAAATGTTGTCCCTACTGAACATTTATTTTCATTTGGCTGCTATGCTACAACAAGATGACCAATCACATGAATACAACCACAGCCGTTGAACTTAAAAGTAGTTTCAATGAGACATTCAGAAGAAACTAGATAGCCAAATTCGATTTTTTTTAGTGATTCAGTTAGTGCTGCAAAGATGAAGGATGCACCTATATGTCCTTCCAGGTGGCATCGCACTTCAAACAAAGGAAATCAACAGAAGCGATCAATCAAAGCAATGTAAATCCCGTCATTTCGCAGGAAAAATAAGAACCACTCAACAGATTATTTCCATTTTTATCATGCATAGAACAAAATTGGGCATACACCATTCTGATCGAACGATTGCGGATTCTAATCCCTACTATGCGAATCAGAGATGAAAGATCTAGCACCGCGCGGATCAACCAAGGTCAAACGAAGAAACGAGAGGCGGGGCGGGCGCGAGAATATTACCCCGAGGTTGTTCATCTGCCAGACCTTGTTGACGCCGTAATCCACCAGCTGCAGACAAATCAAATCGCAGATATCACGAGGCCGAATCGAACAGGGCGCGAGGACGCGCAGATCTGAATATGGGGAGATCGGAAAGAGGGGCGGCTTACCCGCTCGCCAGCGAAGGCGCCGACCACGACGAAGGTGACGTACACGCCGTTGCGGCGCATCACCAGCTTGTACATGCCTTCCCAGAGACCCATCGTCGGCGACGGCGGCGGCGGCGGGATGCGCGGGGGACGGTGGAGGTTGGGCACGCGACGACGGACGAAGCAGTTGCGTTCTGTGAGCGTTTACGATGGGAGTCCCTGGGAACCTCAGGCGATTTCTACCTTGTGTTTCTTAGGTGGGCCACTATGCTTCCATCCGGCCCATTCCGTGGCTTCGGACTCCTCAGCTCGGCTACTAGTAGGATGGGACCCATCTGGCCCACTACATCGCCATAGTCCCTGGTATATGCGCTGGGGGAGAGGAAACCAGCTCGGCCCACTCATACTATTCAATCCTTGCAAAAACCTCTTCTACCTGTGGATCAAGTACTCTCAAAAAGAAAAAAAAAACCTGTGGATCAAGTGTCATTGATTCTAATCTCAAAAAAAAAGTGACATTGGTTCCTGGGCTCTGGTAAAAGAAATTCAAAAAAATTCACCGATCTAGAATAATCATCAACAGTACAAATAACCCAAAAAAAAAACAGAAGTTATAAATAAGGGGCCACCAAAGGCTGAGAAATGATATTATTTTGGGGTAGCCGCCTTATGTTGGTCTATTTGGAGGGCGAGAAATGATATTATTTTTAACAAAAAACAATCTTTTCATTACTTGCAGGTTATCCATACGATGGCGCACTGGGTTCAGCTATGGGCTCTTCTTTCGCCGGAGGGACAGCGGGCACTGCTAGGAAAAGGCTTATAGCCGCACTCCTTACCGCCGGCGAGTATGATTTGAAGTGGCCGGCGGTAAGGCATTTTAGGTCCTCCTCGCGTTACCGCCGGCGGTTTGGTTTTGAAGATGCCAGGGGTAATCTAATTACCGCCGGCGAAATCAATTCGCATGGGCCGGGGTAAAATGAGGTCCTGTGGGCCATTTGGGCCAAAATTATCGCCGGCGTCTATGATTCATTTTCGCCTGGGATAAAGGAGACCATGACCCAGCGGAAAAGGAGACCAACCGAGTCAGCCCCCGTCTCATCCTCCTCCTTCCCCACACGGACACGCTCCCTCCCCGGCCGCTCTCCTGCAGGTGAGCCCGAATTCGGCCGATTCCGCCGCGCCAAGGGCCGATTCCCCTCACCCAACTCCCAGTGCCGCCTCCCCTCCTCCCTCACCCAACCCCGCCCTTCGCCGCCACCTTCGATCTCTCTTCCTCCCCGCTGTCGACCTCTCTCCCTTGGCCGCAGAGCTCTGCCTGATGTCCGGAGCAGCAAGGCAAAGGACGGGCGTGTCCAAGCGCTGCCCGCGGCTGCTGATGGCCAAGCTCACTGCAAGGCGGGCCGGCGACGCCGCCCCCCCCCCCCCCCCCCCCCGTCCCCGTCCCCGGTGATCGCGGTCTTCACCGTCCGTCGGCTGGGCCTCTAGATCCGGCGACGGCGGCCTCTATCAGCCACCTGCTTGCGCGCTCGGAGCTGGGGACGAAGGCGACGGTGGCCGTCGCGGTTCCGCCGGGTCGGCGCCTACCGCATCAGCGCCAAGCTGCGGAAGGGGAGCCACCAGGAGCTCGGCAACTTTGCTCGCTGCTTCCCCACGACCTAGGTCAGACTTTCCTCCTATCATCTTCAGTTGCTTCTCTGCTGCAAGAATGCATCGCTGCACTGGCTCATGCCGTTTCTCTTATGTGTTGTGTTGTGTCGAGAGTTGAGACAAGGCTGTGCTGGGCTGCTGCGACCTACCGGAGCTACTGCCAGCCGTCGTCGTCGTCGAGCGGGATGGTGGCATGCGGCGGCGGGATCCAGATTGGGAGCCAGGAGATGGGACTTGATCGCTTTCGCTTTTATTTTCAGGGTCCTTGATGTAAACTTGTAGTTCATGGTTGTACTATTTTTATGTCTGGACTTTTCTGTAACTTGTACACAGCCTGGCGCTGCAGATGCGCCGCTCATCATGCTTTTTTTTTATTCGCAAAATCTGATACCGCCGGCGAATAGCTAAGGGAGTAGGGAAAACGCCGGGGGTAACGGCCAGTTATCACTGGCGAGTTCGAGAACGCCGGTGATAAGGGGTTACCACCGGCGAGGTAATCGCCGGCGAATGCAAAAACGCCGGCGGTAAACCATTTCAGGTCGCCGGCGGTAAGGCATTCCCTAGTAGTGGGGATGCCATGGTTTCTGGTTGCACACAGCTCCAGACGGTCGCTCAGGATATCTTGTGCCAGACTGGCTGGCGTCATACTAGGAGACTACAATGATGTGTAGCTTTACTATGATCTTTTTATTTTGCTGGTTGATTTTTGTATCGACTGTAGGCGATGATTGAGATGTTCGTGATGTAAGAACTTATACTGATACTTTTTTAATAAAAGGCCGTGTGTATCATCATGACGCAGAAGCCGGGGTTAAACTCCCCATTTCGAAAAAGAAAAAACCAAAGACTGAGAGAACGAAACCCTAGATGGATTTGTTGCCGCCGCCTCCTGACTGCCTCTCATGGGTGCTCTCACATACAAGCTATGGTGATCTCTTTGTTTTAATAAAATCAAAAAATAAATTATTAAATAAAATTGGGATATTCAATCATGTATTATGGGCTACACATAAATGACAAAATTTTCAATGCGGAACTATTTGTAATGTGGGCTACACAAAAATGACAAATTTTGATAAAATTTGGAAATTTCAAAATATACATACTCAGATCCACATATTTGTCAAAATTTTATCAAAAATTGTCATTTTTGTGTAGAAAAACTACAAAGTATTTAAAATTTATATTTTACATGTTTGTGAGGTAACTACATCTGATTATTTTCAAAAAAAACTCATAAATGTGATTTTTTAATTATTTGAAACACAGGGTCACTAGTGCCCGGGAGCAAAAAATCTCCACCCTCTAGATGCGTGTGTTTTTGCAAAGATCGGTTAAGTTCCGACGGATCATTTGGAGGCTGGCGTTGCTGCGCAAGAAGGAAAAGAACCTATGCAATCGAATCCATGCTCCAAACTAGAGCTTTCTGTGAAAAGAACCTGTGTATGTGGTTTCCTTCTGAAAAGTCGGTTTGAAATTCTGACGGATCACTACTAGGCTGGCGTTGCCCTGCAAGAAGGACAAGAACTTGTGCAATCCAAATTCCAATCCATGGTCCAAACTTAAAGATTTTCGGTGTCAATCAGTAGATCACTTGGGCGAAGAAAAGAATTCCCGATCCCGTAGGCGGAGAGTACATGGAGATCCGTCCCTTGCAGAGAGCAAAAGCAGGGGAACCCGAAGCAAAGAATACCTAGCTTACCTGCAAAGCAAGCGAGGAGTACCTGTGGCTTCAACATACGCATCTCTTAGCTGCACGACGATCCTTGCACTGATAAAAGAATGCATTTCCGTGGTGTCTATATAGGTCGCCGATCGCCACGCCGTAACACCACAGCACGATAGCAACAGCAGCAGCGCACACAGGGCGAGCGCACGCACGCCGGCGCATCGATCTCGATCAGCAGCAGCTAAGCAAGAAAAGCATGGCGAACAGGTCGCTGGCCTCGGGTTTCCTGTTCCTCAACCTCATCATGTACATCGTCGTCGCCATCATCGCCGGCTGGGCCATCAACTACAGCATCGAGGACAGCGCCCACTCACGTAAGTGATCATTCAAGTGCAAGCAAGCACCATCGCTGACTGAAACTTATGAATTCGATTTTGATCTGTGTTCCTTGGCGTGGATGCGTGCAGTGAAGGGCGCGACGCCGCCGGTGCGCCTGTTCCCGATCTACTTCCCGATCGGCAACCTCGCCACGGGCTTCTTCGTCATCTTCGCGCTCCTCGCCAGCGCCGTCGGCATCGCCACCTCGCTCACCGGGCTGCGCGACGTCACCGAGGGCCACCCCGCCAGCATGATGTCCGCCACCGCCTCCGCCATCGTCGCCTGGACACTCACCCTCCTCGCCATGGGGTAACTAATTCATTGACAAGAACCATTCCAGTCTCTACAAATTGAGCTCGAGCACTTGGTCCTAACACACTTTTGGTCGTGGAATGCAGGCTGGCGTGCAAGGAGATCAGCATCGGCTGGAGGCCCCCGAGCCTGGTAAGCACCATTAACTAATGAAGATTTGTCAGCAATCTTGTTTTTCCGCTTTCAGAATCTCTCTTCTCGATCTTGTTCTTGTGTGGAACCTAACGGATCCCGTGTGCGCCTGCAGCGCGCGCTGGAGACGTTCACCATCATCTTGGCGGGGACGCAGCTGCTCTGCGTCGGCTCGCTGCACGCCGGAACCAACGCGGCCATCGTGGGGACGCCCATGGGAGTCAGGGCCAGAGTTTGATCGATCTGCAGAGTCAGGCCGTTGGCGTCGTCGATGAAGTGTGTATAAATTGAGGTGCATCATCTTGGCAGGGATTGCTTCGCGTCTGCCGTGTGTCGTGTGCGTGCTGTGTGGATATATACAGATTGTGCTATACCGTGTGTGTCGCTGTGTGTGTGCGTGCGGCAAAATTGTCTCATGGGTGTTCTTTCATCGAGCGATGATTTCTGAGTTATGCAATATATGTTGTGCTGTTACTGATGTAATCGTCTAATCGACAAAGTTGAACCGTGTATCTTCACTAGTGACTGGTGTGTTACCTAATTTGTTGGCTGCTCGCACTCTGTACAAAAGCTATCCAATACGAAGAAGAGTCTGTCCATCAGTCATGACTGAAATTTTTCTTAAATCTCAACTGATTTAAAGCATCAACTTCACTGTAATGAAATGTGAAATGTGTGCAACTTGCACTTTTCACCAGGTTGCTTGCACTTTTGACTGAAGATTTAAACCTCTGTTGATTGGGCGACGAAGGTGCTTATACAATGTTTTCTTTTTGGAGGTAGACTTTGGATAATCCCTTTTCTGGTTCAGGTGATGTATTTGGTGGCGATTTGTGTGTTGTGGCTGCGAGTGGTTGTTCACGGTGGTGGGTTTTCTTCTTCTTTCTTTTCTTTTTGGTTGTGTGAATCCTTAATGTATTTTAGACATTTTATTTAAGGTTAGATATACTTGTTATCTTGGAGATATTAATATATTTCCTTTATCAAAAGAAAAAATGATCGTCTGAGATTTACCAATAAAGTATGAAGAAATATTGTTCATGGTTCTCGCTCCCCATCCAACATATTAATAATTTCGAACACCCATATGATAAAATATCATCATTAGGATGGTATTTTCCCTCAAGTACAAGAGCACATGGACTATTCGGATTTCTCAGTAGGTGCAAAGCTTTCTTACTAGCATAACATTATTGAAAAGCTCAAAATCCCGAAAACCCAAACCTTCAACATATTTAGGCGCTCATCTTGGTGCCTTGAATTATCTGAGATCAACATAATGGTTAGACAACGCCCCGCGTCGCTCCCTCTCGGGCGGCAACTGAAACCCTAGCGCCGCCACCCTCCTTCACTAGCTTTTTCCCATCTCTACCGCTACCAGAGGTGACCGCCGGGAAGCTATGCGACCACTCAGGAAGGTACCGACAAGGATCTCGTCTCTTTGTGCCCCCGTTGTAGACTCCAAACGCAGATGCAACAACCTCGGGTGGTGAGGCGGCGTTGGCTTTGCCGCAAGCAGTGCACACGAGTGTTGGTCTTGTCCTTGTTCGTGTGGACGGCGAGGACTCTAGGGTGTTGGTCGTGGCACTCAGTCTGCTCCTCAGCTTTTGATCCAGATGTGAAGGTGACTCCTCCTCCGAGCGTGCCCTACCTTTCTCGTGTTGAACTCCGGTGGCTTCTAGCCGCCCGATCTGTCAGGCAGAGGTAGGACTAGGAGAAATCCCTCATTGTCTGCACCAGCCGCGACGTATATGGGCGCACGTCGTTTTCCTTGGAGGCGTCGTTGATGTATTGTTCCCTTCCTTGCCCTCCCCTCTCTTTACGCGAGAAGAAATCCCAAATCTTCTGGATTGAGCGACATCAGTGTCCTGGGTCTTGGGTGCCATCACCTTCTTCAAGGTGCCGCTTTGGGTAAAAGGGGCCGGGTGCGGGGCTTGCTCTGGTTCCGGTTGTCAACACCGAGGTTTGATCCATGGTGATGGCACTGAGCTTTTTAGTCTAGGATCCCTGCATCCCTGTGGGTTTAGTCGGCTTGTCCCTTCCGCATGCTCGCCGGTGGATCGTTGCCCTCATATCTGAGTAGGGAGGGGAATCCTCACCTTCCCTCGTTTTGAGTGATGTGATGGGATGGCTTGAGCAGGGTGCTCCTTGCAGGTTTTGTTCCAGCGCTATGTGGTGTGACAAAAACTCTTAATTCACCGCACCTTCTCCATCAACGACCATAACAAAGCAACTTCCGCTCCTCGTAGGTGCATCCGTGTGCGTGTCAAGGCTTTTGTTGGTGAGCTCGATGCACTCAGGTGGCAAGTGGCCCTATTGGTTCCTGGTCCAATCCTTTGGTCTATGGTGAGCATCTCCATGGTCAACTGTTCGGCGGCCTTCGAGTCAGGGCTGGGGGGGGCAGGGTTCCATTTTCAATCATGGATGAGGATGGTGATTTGTTCTTGTCTTAATCTTTTGTTTACTGTTGTTTATGTTGTTGTGAGTTGTTTTCAGCATTTTGAATCTGCCGTTTGTCGTTGCCTTGCGTAATTCCTCAACTGTTGATGGCTTCGTTAATTTAAAATCAGCCTTTTTTTCTTATTTCCATCTAAAAGCAACTCATAGGGTAGGTTGTAAAGACCGAATCACAAATTTTAAGTTTTTAACAGAGGTTTATTTCCTCCATAAGATACCAACATTTCCCACCATGGTTGAACTCCTGATCTAGCTCTCTCCAGAATGTGTTCAAAGTTTGAAAACACGTCTGGTACACACACGAAAAACGTATATTTCGAAAATAAAATTACTCAAGCCGGCACGGTTTGCGCCAGCAGCTGCAAATCCTGCTAGTCTGCTTCTTCGGCCTCGAGGCTCACCCGTCCTGCCCCCGCGGCGCGCGCCCTCCGGTGGAGCGAGCCACCGATGGCCGCCGTCCACCTCCGCCCTTTCCACTCCCTCGCGCTCCCGGCGGCGAGAACCACCGCCAATCCCAACTGGCTTCACCTCCCGGCGAAGCCAAGGGCGGGGAATAACAGAAGCGCCCGCCTCGCCCTGCTCGTGTGCTCCGCTTCCGACCCCGCCACGCCCGCAGCCCCCTCCTCGTCGTCGTCGTCCTCAGGGGATAAGAATGGCGCCGCGGCGGCGGCGGCACGATGGGCCGCGTGGATCCCGCGCGCCGCAGTGGGCGGGGTCGGCCCCGAGCAGGTCCTCCGGCTCATCTCCGGCGCCGCGGCCACGCCCATCTGCCAGTTCGTCGACTCCCCTCGCACCTTCCTCCACTCCGTCGACCCCCGCGTCAAGCTGGTAAACTGCCCTCACTCGCATTTCGGATAAACTGCCATCAGTTTCTATGGTGCCGGTTCAGAGACGATGCACGCCAGGTCTTTGTGAGAATGTCACCCCTGGGTCTTTGTGAAAATGAAGAAAACGATGTGCCAATTTTATTGCCCATAATTGTAAGTTTATAACATCACAAAAAAGTTGTTGGACGAGCAGTTCTGGACCTGTGTATATGGTTCTTGCTAATGTTGAATACTCGGAGAGGAGGATTTACTGAGCCGAGCTCATGTTCAGGGGTTAACCAAGATTATTCGTGGAATGATGCTTAGTTTGTTAAAGCTGATGTATCCTTCTGCATGCCTATATGTCGTCTTGTAATCAATTGAAATAAACAAGTCAAATGAAGCAGGAGAAAGGAGGTGTTTGTTGTGGCTTTTTTTGGCTTTTGGCTTTGGCAAAAGCCACCAAAAGCACCTAAATAGGTGCTTTTTTTGGCTTTTGGATTTTGGAAGCCAAAAACAAAGATCCTATTCTTTTGGCTTCCAAAATCCAAAAGCCAAAAAAAGCACCTATTTAGGTGCTTTTGGTGGCTTTTGCCAAAGCCAAAAGCCAAAAAAAGCCACACCAAACACCCGCTAAATGGTCTATGTACTATGTAGTCTCTCACTTGGTTGACCACTTGTTTTTATCTACCTTAGAGGGAGGGGGAATATGGCATCTCAGACAGCACACATGCTTTATTGTGCGCGGCTGGCCTACTTCTCTTAGGCTGGTCATAGTGGGGAGTAACTTAGACTAGTAACATATGCTATGTTACTAGTCTAGATTACTACCTTCATAGTGGGTAGTAACTTATATGTTGTGTCATACTGTCATGCATTGTGTCATTTATTATGTTGTAGACTCATCTTGACTTGGGGTGTATGATGTTATGGTAACATAGCTAGTTACCACCTCACTGTCTTTCCTCATTTATTGACATGCCATGTCACCAAAACACCTTGAGATGTGTGATGTTACTAGCTATGTTACTCCCACTATGAGCAGTCTTAGATGGTGCTATCGTCTTGGTAATGTTAGATGGTGTTCTTGTCTTGGTAATGTTAGATGGTGTTATCGTCTTGGGAACATGAGAGATAAATGAAGTACTTTAATTTAAGTTAAATGATCAACTGCATCATCTTGTACCTTTTGCTCTCCTGCTGCTTCTAACAATGTAGCTACTTCTGTTTGCAGGTGTGGCTCTTGGCCCTTGTTGTCCTACCAGCCAGGTCAAATATTTATATGCGGTTTGGTTTGGTAGTTGGCCTTGCTCTTCTTTCAATGTGGGTTCTGCCAAATCATGTTTGGAAGGTATGTTGTTCGTTCTTACATGCATATCTAATTCTGGTTTAAACTTTGAATCGTCCCCAGCTACTTGGAATTTTCCTTATGATGTTTGTTTGCATTGATAATTTTCCATACACGTTCAACCTTATGATTTGTGAAAGTCAAAAGGGATTCAATTGTAGTTTTCATGTTCTAGGCTAAGGGCCTAATATAGGGAGTGCACGAGGACTCCTAATCTAGACTGAAACATAGGGCTGTGCAGTTTTCTAACGAACCGAGCCGATCAACTCAGTTCGATAGGAATCTGGTATTTGGTATGGTAAGACAGACTCCTTGGTTTTGATATTCAGTATAATCAGTAAAAACCGCCGGATCAACCGACCAATCTGAAAAACCTGGAAACTATGTTGCACTCGCATATGGTGTAGTTCCTGCTCACGGACTATCACCTATAGCCCAAAAACCTAACTCCCATGCATGATGATGGACTCTTTCTGGAGTCTGGACACATTAAGTTGCTAGTGGGCTCTGACATGGTATATCCTTACCAATGTTCAAGAAATCGTTAATCTTAACTTATCGGTCAGCTTCAAAATGGAGATTAATTTCTTATCGTCCGATTAATCGATTTTATCGGTCGCCCATTTATCGGCTTATTTTTTTGTAAATCCTAATTTTCAGCACTAAATATTCTACAATATGCTATGTAGAAATAATATTGGAGCATTGAGCAGAAGTATTACCTTGATTCTTTGCATTTGAATCAATACAAATGGAAAATTTAAGCTAATGAACACTTCTACAAGATCATAGGACGAAAATATCAACTGTCATACCGACTTTTTGCGAAATTGTTTTTGTCAATCGGCCGAAATATCAGTCACCAGAGTAAAAATCGGGCGAAATATCGGTTCTCAGACAGAAAATCGGCCGAGATATCGGTACCGCGATAAATTAGCTGATATGCTGAAATCTTATCGGTTACCACCCGATTCATGATAAATCGGTATCTCGGTCGATTTTTTGAACAATGATCCTTACTTGAAGTTGCTCTTCAATCACAAGGCCTTCTCTGGAATTTGAATTTATTATTACCATGGTTTTTGAGTCGTTGCATGGTCGCCGAGTCGTTTTCCAAAAATCACGGCGACTCGCAACTAAACAGCGACTTATGGCGAGTATACCGCGACTTCCGCTGGAGCGGTGGTGATCCACGTCAACTTTGGTAAATATGATATCCTTACTGAAATATTTTGGTATTTACTGACACCTAACATATTTTCAATAAACACCTTAGCTGTCAAAATGCATATATTGGATCTATTAAATACCGTATTTGGTGAAAAAACTGAACACACACAGTGAAACTAATATTTTTCTACTTTATCTGAGTGCAAAGTGAAGCACAACAGAGTGCCATGTTATCACATTTACGTTCTAATGCAATCCTTGTCCCAGGAAAAAAATGCATAAAAGAACACTACCATTGTCATCATACATCTACAGCCTGCTTGATGGCACTTCATAAACAATATATGTAGATGATTTTTATCCAAGTGGAACAACAAAAAATCATTATACAAATATAGCAGAACAAAATTTACACACAACAAGTCAACAGCATGCAGGCACAATCCTGGTATTGTTCTAGACCTAAACCAATACTGTGATGTATATTACTACATCGCGTTAACTACCGTACTATGGAAGGTCCACTGGCATATAGCATTTATAGCTGAAGGGTAGGGATATTAGATTCTTAGCAAAAACATGAGCGTAGACTTGGTGGACAGCACATTAGTTGAAAGATTTTATTGTTCATCTTTACAACACTGATAACATGGTCCTTATATACAGATATTAGAACGTATAAGATAAGATCTGCCTGAACGAAAAAAAAATGTAACATAAGAACTCACCAAAAGGAAATATGTAGTATCGAAATCATTTATCCTAATTAATGCTGCCGCCATATACTCTGATTTGCTCCTATTGCTGCCTTGCTGGGGCCCCACATGTACATGACAAATAAAAACCGATACTCTTAACATAGCAAACTGTAGTTAATTTACTGTCATTTTTGGTGCTGATGCAGGACTTTAAGTTAGACAGTTTCAGCGATCATGTTTTACTTATATCTTATCCCTTATTTACCCATTCTACTCATAGCATTTATTGTCTTGTATATTAAGTATATTCTTCTTGAAATGCACTTGCTTTGCTTGTATCCATAAATCAAATTGTATTTACTCTGTAGGATCAACTTGGAAGGGTTACTCTTCTTTCAGGCATCATATTCATAATGTTGGGATTTGGTGCCGATGGCGCACCTTCCCTACTACAGACAAGAACTCCTCCCTTATCTGTTCTAGGTGTGCCGAATATTCCTTTTTCCTTGAGTGGATATTCTTACACAATCATGAAACTAGGGCCACTACAGTTTACAAGGAAAGGCTTAGCAGTAGCAAGTACATCGGCATGCCTCTCCTTTGCAGTATGTTCCTCCATTTCATCTAAGTATTTTCCTAATATTTCTCTTACCCAAAATCTTCATTATCTTTTGCTTTCTAATGCCTTCTGCATTCTCTAGCTGGTGGAGTACAGCAGACAGACACGTCCTGAGTGCAAAATATACTGTTTTTAGTTTTTTTTTTAAATTCAAGTAATGCAAATTGAGATGTTCATGGAAATGCTTGTTGTTTGGTTGCAGATATTCCAAAGTGCAAGTCTCTGCTTGACCACGACCACTCCTGAGCAGCTTGCTTCTGCTTTGTGGTGGTTTATGATTCCACTGAAGCTTATTGGTGTGCCAGTACCCGAGATAGTACTTACACTGCTACTATCTTTGAGGTTCATTAATCTAGTATTTGATGAGGCAAGTTTAGGCTAATTGCCAAACTGAACACTGATTTTACCTTTTCCTAACTACACACACACTGCTATTTGAGACCAAATCTTGAAGAATAACATTATTCAAAATTTGTACTAGGTTCGCAATTCAGCATTGGCAATCGTAACACGTCGGATTGATTGGAAAAATCTGGCCACTATGGAAACGATAGATAGTATGTACTTTCTCTAACCTGGCTATCAGGGTTGAATCAACTACTTTACATATTACTATGTGGAAAAACGTTGAATTGAACTTTCACACTAATATCATCTTTGCAGTTTTCTTCAACTATGTCCAGCGAATTTTCAAGAATATATTTGATCATGCGGAGCAAATATCCAAGGTCAGTTTATTTCAAAGTTTCACGATCCTCAGAAAAGTGAATTTATGAACATGGCTGAGTGTGATCCATTGTGTTCATGTGTTGTTTTATGAACTAATTATTACAATTTTCTACGAATCCATCTAGCAGTCCTTGGTCACACATATTTACTAAGAGTCTAAGGTTGGCATTAATAGAATCATATATCTTCAGTACTTTGGCAGCATGCACTAATATTTGATGTTTGACTAGACTCAAGATTCAGAAAACTTTCTTAACTTTATAGTTACTATAAGCCTATATGACAGTAGATGCTAAACAACGCCAGCATGTATCCCCCAAGCAATCAGTTGCACAGTGGAATTAGGGGAGCAGCTATCCCCAGGGTAGCAGGCCATTTCCCCTTTTCATAACCAAATTCATATGGTCTTTTACATTGATCTCAGATTTGGAAGTGTTCTCCTGTCACTGTGAAGGATAAGAATTTGAATTGAAAGTCCATAAGCCTGTTGTTAGCATATGGTGTTACGTGCAACCTAGACGGTTTGCCAAACAGGAGCAACAGTGGCCACAAGCTCGGAATGTTTCTACTTTGTTAGAACTGGCTGAATATTACTTAGCTATCAACTATTGTTGTATTGGTGGTATGATCTTATATTGTTTGTAAGGTTATCTTTATTAGCTAGTAAGTTACTGTAGATTTGATTGTTAGCTGGCTGGCTGTGGTATTCCTTGATCGTTATTTCAGGTCTAGCCCTCCCCCAAGCAGTGCCTTCCTTCACCTAGTACTATTCTATCTCAAGTCGTTGCTGTTCAACCCCTCCCCTGTGCATCTCACCATTATAGATGTTTACTGCAATTAGGCACATACGTACACAAGTGTCTTTCACACCAGCGTGTCAATCACATCTGTACACGCTTAACAACCATTGCTAATACCTGTGTACGAATCAGTACACTATCTCTATAAAAGATACTTATCATATCTGTCTTTAGGTCCGTTTCTAAGGGCACACGGCAGTAGCTTTTTTACGACAAACCGTTCCTGGTTGTGTTGTCGAGTTGGATGTCTGAGGAAAACTGAACCAGGCATGGACTTCACTGTTTGTGTATCAGAAATGAGTTTGGGCCAAAATGGGGTAGAAATCGCATAGGTGATCACTAGCTGTCTGGAATTTGGATGGTTTTTTGTTTGAACTTAATTAAGCAAAAAATGCTTAGAGAAAAGGAACATCGAGCACAGCTGCATCCTTAATTGAGGCGCTCTTCTGTAGTCTCATTGACATAAGAATGGTGAAACTTGATCATATCATAGTTGACATAATACATTTTTAGGCACATAACTGTGTAGATCGTAGTACTTAGATGGAAATGGAGTCCTTGTAGTATATGACTGATACAGCTGTAATCTTTTGTTGCTTCGCCTCTTTAACCTCTTATTCTTTCTGTTTTGTGCAGGCAATGATTGCGCGAGGATACCGTGGTGACCCTAACAACCACAAGATCTACTTTCTCACGGAGTCCTCATTTCGCATTGTGGATGCATTTTCGTTGCTTTGCCTATTTGCCTTAATGGGCCTGGCTTCCTTTTCAGATAGATTGGCTTGATGGTACCAGATATTCAAGAGCTATTCACATATTTCCGATCATGGTCTTCACGCGAGCTTACTAGCACCTTCTCAAATCTTTCAGGAACACTTCTAGATTGTGATTTACAAAATCAATTTTGGAACATCTTGGAGCAGCATTTGAAGTGAATTGGAAACAGAGCAGTAGCATGATCATGTCGGTGGAAACAAGTTTGTGATTTCCAGTGTGTACAGCATGGCTCCCTCCTGGAGAAAAGAATGACATCTGAAAAGTGATTACACTAACCTCAGGTTCTGAGCAGGTGAGCTGTATGTGTTTTATATCCCAAAGAGGGTTTAAATTTAATGTTAATTCAACGGTTTTATATTGCATCATCTGATCTCAGTTGTTCTTTGTGCAGGTATCTACGCATTACCTTGTGGGAGCTGATAATGTAACGCTTACAGCTAACATTAGCCTAACTGTCTTAGCGAAAGGTGTCTGTTAGTACAGTGTTGCCAGATGGGACAACCTCAAATGTCTGTGTATTACTATCCCATGAATGCCATTCAAATCTATGTTATGAAAAGATATGTTCATTTTATTTGATAGCATTGACTTGTACTTCCGTTCAGTTAAGATCTGATTGCCAACAACGACCATCATCGGATGTAGTAAGATAAGCGGTTTGGCAACACATAGTTGTGCAATCTTATCAGAAGGTTCAGATAGCTGCTTCAATCCCAATAAATTAACCACTACTGTGGCTCATTGACTACAGTTAAAGATCCTAGTTATGATAATACAGGGCCCATTTCTCTTGCAGTCTTACCATCATCGGATGCAGTAAGATATAATACAGGGCCCATTTCTCTTGCAGTCTTACCATCATCGGATGCAGTAAGATAAGTGGTTTGGTAACACATAGTTGTGCAATCTTATCAGAAGGTTCAGACAGCTGCTTCAATCCCAATAATTAACCACTGCTGTGGCTCATTGACTACAGTTAAAGATCCTAGTTATGATAATACATGACCCATTTCTATTGCAGTCTTTCTTCACGTTACAATGCATCAGGATGTCGAAGTTGAAGAGTATCATAAGGCTGCAGTCTTGTCTGGATCATTTACGATGCTGCACCAGGATCACTGATAATACCCAGATAGTCATCTTTTATCGTGCCGATGCAAAACTGAGACAAAAAATGATCAAACTATAAGAAATTGCACATCTCAAAGCCTAAAAGGTGTTAATAGGATGGATACAAATACAACTGTAGCTTCATGACGAAATTGCCTTGTTTTTGGTACTCGCACTGTCCGGGCTTGTGAGGCCCCTTGAATTTTGACCATAAATTTAACTAACACAAATTGAGTTATTTGCCAAAAAAATAATGCCTTTGAAAACATTTTGAAAATATGAATCCAAAAAGCGAACTTTTTATGGAAAATAAGTCATAATTTGATGGCAAAGTTGGGCTTAAAATTCGAGTGGGCCTTACAAACCCAGACTGAGGGAGTATCTAATTATGGTTTCAGTAGATAGAAATCAAGTAAGTTGCATTCAACATTTTGGCAAAACCCATATATTATGAATCTAAATAGGATTAGAGTACTCTGTATCAGTTATATACCTCTGGTAAGTATAGCATATGAAAGAAGAAAGAACACTTTAAAGTTTACACAACAGTACACAGACTGATAGACACCATCTTATCTACCCGAATTCATAATCATATGAATCTTGGACTAATTAATTAAGTTGAATCAAGTCACTATTTGCCCCAAAACCTACACATGCCTCTTCATAGACTGATAGAAAATTGGCAACTACAATTCTTTTTATGTAATGATCTCAATGGTATTGCATATGGAATTTGATCATCAAGTCAAAAATCAACAACTCACAGAGGTCCTGCCTCATGCTTCTAAAAACTGAGCACTTCCATTTCAGAAACTTCCACAAAAGAAAGGGTAACAGACTTACAATTTCTGTCGCATCAACACGGGTGCCTATGATCTTCAAACGAACCTCACTTTCTTTTTGAATTTTCACCTGAACCAAACAAACAAACAATTCCCATTTAGCACAAAAGAATGACTAAAGAAAATCACTTTCGACAGAAGAATCCTTTTCTATTTTGATACCCAGTACCTAATAGTAATTTTTTGAGAGCTTATTTATATATACCAATTCATATATGCAGCAAAGCATTTATAATTTCTTATAGCATGCGGAATACACCATTAGATTGTTAAATTTTTTACAAGCACACAAAATAGCATTTCAATGATCATGACCTGCCAGTAGTGTACATTATCTCACCAAACCAACAAAATAAGTAGTTAGTCATTCGATATGTAATATCTCGTTGCTTTAATTCTTCAACAAGCCAAACAACATCTTATGGCAACTCTAAACAAACATTACCATCTTTAGAAAGTAAAAGGCATAGTAAATTTGATATGCTTATACAAAATATAAAGGCTGAAAGGGATAATCATTAATCTAAATAAATATGTTACTTGTTTTAAGCATGAATGTACTGGTGAAGTCTGTAGTAATGCAAGTGACACTTAGCTAGTGGTTACCGAAGATGAGAAGAACAGTAAGAATCAGTTATACAGAAATAAGCATACCGATCCATCAGAAGTTGTGTAGTTTGGCACATCACCAGATTGGAACTCCATATCGTCAGGAATCAGCTGCATACAAAAGCAGAATAACACAACCAGTAAGCCAGAATGTGCAAGGTCAGCAAGAACTTGTCCGCGGCATATCCAAACCGGATGTAAGAGCTTGCACTGAATAACTGACTACATAGGGAATTCTGAAGTTTATCAATTTACTGCACCAATTTGACAAAGCGGCAGGTCCAATTAAAAGCACACAAGTCACTCACATGATTTGACACAAAGATCTGCACAGGCCCAGCCTCCGCGAAGAACCCCATCTGCAGAACCAACAAGACGAGCAATCGAAGTTCAGTAAACCGGGAACTGCAGAGCGCATCACGCCTGCGGATAAGAAGGCCACAGCAGTCGAGTAAACCTTGTTGACCATGGTGACGACGGCCTCGAGGATCTCGCCCTTGAAGGGGCGGAAGACGACGCACTGGTACTTGACGGGGAAGGTGACGAAGCCCGTGCCCTCCCGGATGAGCCCCTTCCCGACCTCCTCCACCCCCGTGATCGCCACCACGAACCCGTGCCGCCCGCTGCGATAGAGCCAACCGGATTCAGCGCTCGTTCGGCGAGCCGGAGGAGGGGGCGGGCGGAGGCGGGGATTGACGGAAACCCTACCTGCAGGTGCCCTCGACGTCCTTCATGAGCTTGGCGACGAGCTTGTCGCGGAGGTGCGGGCCGAAGTGGCGCGGGTGCAGCTGCATGTTCCGCTCCAGGACGATGTGGAAGAACATCCTGGCCTCTCCTCGTCGGCCGGCGGCGGCGGCTGGGAGCGGCGGCGGTGGCCGAGTCGCGAACTGGCTACTGCCTAATCGATGTCTCGCACCGTGAGCTACCTGAGGGGGGTTAATAGCCCGGAGGTGCGAAGCTCGGGACCGTCAGATCTGAGATAACCGCATCTGGACCGTCGGATGCGACAGCGTCCGACACACTCTCAGCTTTGCTGCTTGGTTTAGTCCGAGTCTGACTGACCCACTTCATCCGGCCTCTCACCGCCCGAACAGACAGGAAAAACCAAAACCCTACCCCGCCGCCGCCGTCGATGAGCTTCCGGATGGCGTCGAGGTGCGCGGCGAGGCTTCCGCAACCACCGTGCGCGGCGCCGCAGGCCCGCTGGGCGAGCTCGCGGGTCTCGGTGCCCCCGGCGAGGTCCGGCGCGTCAAGTATGTCTTCCCCCCTTCGAATCCCTCTGTGGCCTGAGATGCATTGTCACTTTGCCTGATGCTCTGGTCGATAGTCGGGATTATGAGATTGGCCGTGCGTTTTGGCAGGGGGGCGTACCGTCGTGTGCTCGGTTAGCTTCAGGCCGTGTATCGACATTCACAAGGTCAGTAGCCAGTAGGAATGGTACCCTTCACTGTTGTGATTAGCAGTCGTATCATACTCTGATATGAATGTAAATCGATGCTGGCAATTCCTAGTGTAGCTAGAATTCACAAACTGTGCTTACCAATATATTTGCAATCATCAACGTTTAGGCATATCTGGCATTAAGAGCATCGCCTATCTGATAGATTATTTCTGTGGACTCCTAGGGGAAAGTTAAGCAGATTGTTGGCTCCACTCTGCGTGATACATCAGATGACGGAACGGCACTAGTGACAAACTTTGAATCGGACAAGCCTCCAGCAGAATTTGCGAATATTTATAAACAGGATGGACTTGTTGGTGGGCATGTCATAATGCTTGGTGGCGACGATGCGAGCCGTTCTGCTGCGCTGGAAGCGCTAAATGCATATCCTGGTGAGAATATGTTATCTTTTTATTATTTATCACCAGAACTGTATTTTTTTCCTTTTCAGAACGTATATGATGTAGCATTTGGGTCTGATTAAAGAGCTTCTTTGTTGAAACTAAGCATGTTGTGCAACTTTTAATATGTGACGCACATCTCAAGCAGTGAAGCGTGTGTTCGTGTTGGTTCATAATATTCATGAGCAGCATAGATTCATGTTGGTAGTTTATTATCTTCAATTCAAGTTCTTATCTGGTGAAAACATTCTTTAAGATTACAATACCAAATTTTGGACTTATTGCAATGGCCCTGTGCTGTAGTTGTTTACAATGAGTCAAGGCTACTGCCATCAATTTCTCCCATGGGGGAGTTTTGTACATCTGATAGTGGCGCTCATGCTGTATTGTTTGTTTCTATTGTATTGTATAAGCTGGAGATGCCATCAAATTAACACATTGCCATAAACATGGACTATCATAATACTAGGTGGTTTGCAAGTTGGAGGTGGAATAAATTTGGAGAATGCAATGTCTTACCTTAATGAAGGGGCAAGTCACGTGATTGTAACTTCTGTACGTGTTCATGCTCTAATTTTGTGTAAATAATGCAGTTATATTTTTTCTTCTTGCCATGAACCATTTACGCCTCTGTTTGTTAAATGTACATATGCATATTAGATTATGGAATAAGATTAGGGCCTGGCCCACATCGTATTTCAACTTCCTGTTCATCTCTTGTTTGTGAAATTGTTTAAACTATTTTTTTCTTTGATATCAATATTGTTGTTTCACCAAGACCTAGAATGCTGCCAGAGTAACGTTGCCTATATATCCAATGGATAATCACTTATCCGCAGCTGTTACCAGTTTTTCTATTGTCACATTTTGGCTACTCTTCTATTGCCAATGTGGTTGCTTTGTGGCTTTATTTTTCTTGATGACAAAGACTCTCTAAGAGCCTCAATGGCTAGTATTAGCTATAACATGTTGTTCAAAGTTGGATTTTTTTCGGAACTAGATGGTTAGCACCTGCGCTCTGGGTCTGGAAATTTTTCTCATCTATTCTAGTTGCTTTTTGTTTGTAGATGATAGATGACTGATCAGTTGAATATTTGCAGCTTATGTATAGTCTTTTATGCAGTATGTATTTAGTGATGGAAAAATGAACATCGAAAGACTGACGCAACTTGTCGAGCTTGTTGGGAAGCAAAGGCTTGTTTTGGACCTTAGTTGTCGAAAAAAGGTACATTTCATCATGTGTTAAAACTTCGAAGTATGTTAATGTACTGAACATCAGTGCTAATTTACAGTACTGTTTTCTTGTGATCTACCTTTTGAAATTTGTGTGCAACTTACATAAAATTTTCTCTAAAAGACTAAAAGTAACATGGTTTGTTGCCCCTCGTCATCCAAACATAGAGCATTGCCTTACTTAATGTAACAATTACATTGAGTACAAGTTGAGCTAAGCCGATTGCATAAATAGGAAGCTTGATAATGGAACAAAATCAGTTCCCTGCTGGCCGCTGTTATCTTACTGACAGCTCTTTCTATCTTCGGTTTATCTTACCAAAATGTTTCTGGTTAGGATGGCAAATATGCCATTGTGACTGACAGATGGCAGAAGTTCAGTGATGTCTATGTGGATGGGCCAACATTAGAACGTCTTGCTGCCTATGCAGATGAGTTTTTGGTTCATGGAGTTGATGTGGAGGGCAAAAGGTGAACCATGTTCTTTCTGTATTTAATTAATCCATCTTTTGTTGATATGCAGTAGTAGTGTAGTCACCCTTTGGTAGATATAATTGTCTTGTCGTTTTAACTTCCCATGACTATCTAATTTATACGACTATGTGCTTGCCACAGTTATTCTCGAGATTCTGAATTAATTTCATCTGCACCCTTTTGGGTGCCTGTGCGTGTGTTTGAGCTCAATTTGTAAATTTGAAGACACATTGAAAAACCGAAGTTTCCGATTATGTGGTTGATTGTACCAAGTGGTAAATCTATGGGATTGGTCCTAGAGAAAAGTCATCATTTTTTTTTTGTTGATATCCCTCCTAGATGCCAAACCATATCATCCAGCAAAACCTGTCAAGCTCCATTGCAGTATATGGACCATCCCACAACTAAAAACTTGCCCGCAGGCAGGAATTTCCTCTTTCTTGTAATTGCGTGACTTACTGGTGACTCATCGGTAGTGCACATTTTATTCACCCATGTTTAAGTTTTAATCTCCCAGAAACTAGATATCACTGAAATCTCTTCATGTTAATCGTCCTGTTATGACATCGTAAAAACTTTCTGTGAGTAGTTAATTTGTCTAATTTAAGCTTGTTGTCGATCGGTAAACCACCCATCTTATGATATATAGTTATACTGTACTCATTGTCAAAGCTATTCTGTGAACTGCAGGTTAGGAATTGACGAGGAACTTGTGGCACTATTGGGACTCCATTCACCTGTATGTACAGTTACTTGGTGCACCAGTTTAAGTTCGAGTTCTGTGTTTCTTTTTTGACTTTTTTAAAATAAAGATCAGTATCCTTTATTTTCTCACTGACTGCATATTGTAGTTTTTATCTAATTGTCCCATTAACAAATCAATTGCTTGCTACCCACCCACCAAAAGAAAAATGAAAAGAAACTATGTACATTGTTTGGAGAGCGAATTCTGTGTAGTGAGGTGAATCAAACACTTAGTACTAGTTGCTCGACCGTCTTTCCATGCTTGATTTTATTGAACTTGCATGCATCTAGAAATGAAATTCAATTACTTACATTTTATTCTAGAGGTGTTCAGCTTTATATTCAGAGTAGTTCTCTGTCATGTGTACTCAACATGTGCCTCTAATTTATCTTGGCTCTGTAGATCCCAACAACATACGCCGGAGGTGTGTCGACAATGGACGACTTGGAGAGGATAAAGCAAGCAGGCAAAAGTCGGGTCGATGTTACTGTCGGGAGTGCCCTAGACATATTCGGGGGAGATTTGCCCTACAGTAAAGTTGTCCGTTGGCACTCGGAGCAAAGAATGGTTAGCCAGCGGTGAAGAAGTGAGATGTATGTGTTTTTTTATAGAGCATGATCAAAGTTCACATCATTTGGGATCCCCACTTGACCATTAACATTCTGGTTATAGGCCTTGTTTGCAAACATTATTGTGAACAGTTAAGTGGATCTTTATGTGCCATGTTAAAGTTGAAGCAGAGATGAATTCAGTATCATAGATGGATTCGCATGACCAGCTGAGTAAAGATCAGTCTGTTCCAGTTTGTTGATCACTCATGTTCTCCTTCTGTTCACTAATATAAGATGTTTTAGCTTTTAATGGATTCATCTATTTTGGTATGTATCACTATCTAGTCTACTCTTAGCGTGTGTTATCACCAGATTTTGGCTAAATCAGGAGGTGGGCCGCGATCAAGATGGGCTTAGAAGATTACATATGAAAGATCTATGAAGCGGCCTCGCACGGAGAAGTTGGGCTGGTTAGCCCGTGTATCTTAGTAGAATAAATTATGTATCGATTTAGAAGTTAGAGTTTATCTCGTGCACGGTTTAGTGCACATCCACATTAGAAAGTCCCCTGGACTATAAATATGTACCTAGGGTTTATGGAATAAACAACAACTCACGTTCAACCCCAAAAACAAACCAATCTCGGCGCATCGCCAACTCCTTCGTCTCGAGGGTTTCTATCGGGTAGCGACATGCTGCCTAGATCGCATCTTGCGATCTAGGCAGCACAAGCCCCACGTTGTTCATGCGTTGCTCGTACCGAAGCGCTTTTGATGGCGAGCAACGTAGTTATCATTAGATGTGTTAGGGTTAGCATTGTTCTTCGTTTAAGCATGCTTACGTAGTGCAACCCTTGCATATCTAGCCGTCCTCACGCCTATCCCGGTGTGGGGGCGGCACCCCGCTTGATCATTGTTTAGTAGATCCGATCCGTTACGATTGCTCCTTGTTCTACAAGGATTAGTTTAATATCCGCAATAGTTTGGCCTTACAAAGGGGGAGGATCCTGTGGCACGTAGGGTGGCGTTCGCAAGTCCTAAACGGGATGTTCCTAGGATCAACTTCATGTTGGTTTTTTGGCCTTGTTTAGGATCGGCTTACGAGCACCGTGCGTGGCCATCCGGCCCAACTCGGAGTAGGATGATCCGATTATGTGGTGAAAACCCTAAATCGTCGTAGATCTCATTAGCTTCATCTTGATCAAGCGGGACCACCAAGTATTCGTACACCCCGTACGGATCATGGGTGGATCGGCTCTTTGAGCCGATTCACGGGATAACTCGAGAGCCGATCGAGGCTCGTATTTAACGTTTACATGTATGCCCCGGCAGAAACTAAGCGAGGCAATCTCATCACCTTCCCGACCGGGTATAGGTCAGGTGGCACGCCCTTGCACTTCGCAACGCCGCGTGTGACCGGAAGAGCATTGCGGGCCGTCGCTCGGAGGGGTCTCGGCCGGCCGCAGCTCTAGGCTCCCCCCGGCTCTACGGTGTTGACAAGGCCGCCGCCCGCCGGTGGGTTTTGGCGGTCAACACATTCCGGCACGCCCGGTGGGACAATCGTCTACATCGACCACATCGCCATCTACATCCGAGATGGCGGACGGCACGCCGATCACATGCGACGAGATCAAAGCCATCCTCGAAGCCGCACTCTTCGGCTCCTCCCACCGAACCCACCCCCATGACGTCGGGGGAGGGGCTCCACGCCCGAAGGCGCGCTTGAGGAGAGAGATCTCTCCACCCCGTTGAAGGAGCGCACCAAGTCTCTCGAAGCATGGGGATCTACCCAAGGGGCTCGAAGGGAACATGACGGGATCAAGGCAACCCTTGGAGCCGAACTCATCGGCTCCGCTGAGAAGACCCGGCCGCGTGATATCGGGCTTGGTACGAACCCACGCCCGGGGCCCGGTGTCGACACGGTGGATCTCAGCCACCCCATAAATCGGCCAAGGTGTTCCTTTGGTGTCAAGGTGGCAAGAGCTGCAAGCTACCACGGCAAAGAGGAAACAGAAAGCAGCCACTCCCGTGGCAGGGAGGAAGAAGGGGCCGATCCGTGCGGCCAACCCCGAGGTGAGGACATGCGGTACCTGGCAAGGGAGGGAATAAGAAGCATGCGGTATCAACGCCCACACTCTAAGCACCCTCTCGGCAAATACGAGCAACACCAAGACCGACGTCGGCGCTACGGCGCCGACGAGGAGGGGAATGTCCGGTCCGATGCCGAGGTCGGAAGGTACCGCCAACATGGTAGAAGCAACAACGGGTACGGTCGTCGCGCCGAAGGGAGGCCAAGGGGACGGAGTGACATGGATAAGCACTGGGAGTGCCCGTTCTTCAAACATTGCTGGGACTCAGGGATGAGCCGATTGCCAACGATCGAGGACCGCCGGAGTGCAAACAAGGGAAGAAGGGTGCCGCTAACGTGTCTGTGGTCAGCCGGCTAGGGCCTTTCCCGCATCGGAACAAGCGTGCTGAGTCCCCTCAGATGGAAGGGCTCGAGGAGCTGGAGGACGGTGGCGAAGAATACAAATATCATCAGCCCAGATGGTGCCCTGATGGGCTCGGCCGTTCCCGGGAGCAAAAAGTCCAGCGTCCGCGTGAGTTGGAAGAAACCGAAAGATTATACCTGCGCACGCTAAGGAAAGCACGGCCTGATTTGGCCGCCAAAATCCTGCGAACCCCGGACGAGGAAGGTCAGCCACAAAGAAAAGAGTGGCGCCCCAAACGGAGAAAAGCCGATGATGAAACATCGGCCGGCACAAATATGGTGTTCATCCTCCCTTCGGAGTTCAATGCCCCGGGATTAGTCGAGACCTCCGTGGCACAACTTGATCGCGGCCCACGGCCGGTTATCTTTGAGAAGCCACGAGACAGAGCTACGGGCATCCGAAGGCCCCGTACTTACGAGGGTATATTGATGGGAGGCTCAGTAAACGAGGATGCTTGGTAGACACCGGAGCGGCGGTTAACATCATGCCATACTCTATGCTACGTCGGCTGGGACGCTCGAGTTCGGATCTAATCAAGACCAATGTAACGTTGAGCGATTTCAACGGCCAAGCATCCGAAGCACGTGGAGTTCCGAACGTGGATCCGACCGTAGGAAGGAAAACCATCCCTACGGCGTTCTTTATCGTTGATAGCACGAGCAGCTATGCTTCGTTTCTGTCGGGAAGAGATTGGATCCACGCCAACCGCTGCATTCCTTCCACGATGCACCAATGCATAATACGATGGGATGGTGATGAGGTGGAGGTCGTCCAAGCCGACGACTCGGCTGAAGTCTCAACGGCCGGCATGAATGCATGGGAAGCGGCGAGGCCAAGAACCCCTCTCGGGCATCAAATTGGACGAGCTGCGAGCGCATCGATGTAACGAAGGGAAGGGTTAAGCTAGTTTTATCCACCGGCCTGACCATGTAGTGTGCAAGTCGGCGAGGCTGATCCTTGTGATCGGCCCCAGGGATCTGTGGAGGAGCATTACAAGACCTTCACTGAGCAAACAACGTGGAGGCCGATTCCAGTAATCGGCCGGGAATATCCTCACCCACATGTTATCCAACAGAGCCGATACCATCAATTCTCTTGACAGAATCGGCTCGGGAGGGCACCCAGGTATATAAAGTACGAGGGTGTGCAACAGAACCATTTCATCTTCTGTTGATGGGTGTTGGAACATGGGGGGCCGATATACAAGTCGGCCGGAAAAATAAAAAAAATAAAAATTTTGGAATTCGGAAAATTTCAGGCATAGCCGATGCAGCAGGCATTGACTTAAGAGCAGAGGGGGTAGTTCCCTCCAAGGCGCAAGGTTTGGACTAAAGAAGCTCGGGGGAGGGCGGCTCGTACTGGAATTCCCTCATTCTAAAAGAGCCGATTTGTTCTAAATCGGTTGATACGGCGTTGTGAGTTAGAAACCAAGGATGATTGACGTAATCGGCTCGTTGCTATTCTTACCTTGAAGGCCCGGGGGCAGCTCACTTTGAAGGTCTCCGCTCCGGGAGCCGATCTCGTTGGGATCGGCCGAACTCTGCACCGCAAGTTACCCGAAGAACGGTGCCTATGTTGCAAAATTGCACCGCAAGTTACACGAAGAACGGTGCCTATGTTGCAAAATTATCATAGCTTGCTCGGATCGGTCGTATGGACCCTCAACGGAAGGGAGGTAATCGGCTGGTGGCCCTGCGGGGTAATTCTCTTGGACAGGGTTGGGCCCGCCCCGAAATCTAAATGGTGATGATCCATCCTTTACCCTCGCCGTGGCTAAGGCTCGGGGGGCAGCTCGCCCTCGAGGTCTAACCAACTCTGTCAAGGTGGGCCCGCTCTTCGTGTCGGCTCGTTCAAAAGACGGTATTTATTGTAGAGGGAAGCTGTCGGAGCCGAACGAGCAGAATTCGGAGAGAATAAGGAAGAGGAGACTCGACATTATTTCAGGAGGTTTGCCGCTAGGTCCAACATGTCATCTTGAATGAGATCTGTGGATTTGCGCGAATAAGGCTTGGACTTGTGTGGCAAGGAGTTTGGGTCTAGATGGATCTATCTCGAAATCTAGTGTGGGAGGCCGGCGCGATGCCATCGGCTTGTTGGGCATGGTCTAGTGTAGCAATCGGCAGAATCAGGAGGGAAGACAATCGGCTAAATTATCATAAATGGAATCGGCAAAATCGAGTTGGGGAATTTCTTCATTGATGAGCCAGATTTCTTACGAGAGAAGAGCTGATTGCCCTCAAAAGAGAAGACCAGGGGGATACATTGCCCCGTCTGCTACTCGCTAGTCCTATGCTAAGACCCTATCTAGGGGCCGCTGCTGCCCTCGTCGTCGTCGTCGTCACCGTCGTCGCCACCGCCGGTGCTACTCCCCGCCGGCTCGTCGTCGCTGCTCCAGCGGCCGCCGATAGGACCCTCGTCGTCTTCGTCCTCTTCGTCGGCGTCGTCGTCACTGTCGACGTCGCCGAAGTTCCCGGGCCAGAGGTGACGGCGTTTGGCCGGCGGCTCATCGGAGGAGCCGTCTTCATCCTCTTCCTCCTCTCCCTCTTCCTTCACCTCCTCGGAGGTGGTGAAGTCCGCCCAGGAGAGGCGGTCGTCTTCGCTCTCCACCACCGCTTCCTCGCCAGCAAGGAAGCGGAGATCGCTCTCCCCGTCGGTCCGGGATTTGTCATCCTCGGACCGGACGGAGGAGTCATGGTCCTCTTTGTCCCACTTTGTCGGGGCAAGGATGTCGTACGCCGCTTGCGTCCCCCACGAGGGCGTCGACTCTCGGATTGGAGAGGACACGTGGGAAGGATCCGACGAAGAGGAAGAGGAAGAGGAAGAGGACATGGTTGCGAGAGGAGGGTTTTTGGAGTGCCACCGCGGAAGGGGAAAAGAAGAGAACTGTTCGCTGCGGCTAAATAAAAGGAGGTGGGGGTTTTTAATTTCCGAGCAGTTCTCGAGGACATGGTGCCAAAGCTGTCAAATCGTGCGGAGAAGTTGGGAAGGCAAGTCGTCATGATGAGGCATGCTTGCGACAGCTTCGCTTCTGCCGTGACATGACCCTCTCGGGAGAAAAAAAAAAGCAGTGGTTTTGAAATTACCATTACCAAAACCGGGGGGCATGTGTTATCACCGGATTTTGGCTAAATCGGGAGGTGGGCCGCGATCAAGATGGGCTTAGAAGATTACATATGAAAGATCTATGAAGCGGCCTCGCACGGAGAAGTTGGGCTGGTTAGCCCGTGTATCTTAGTAGAATAAATTATGTATCGATTTAGAAGTTAGAGTTTATCTCGTGCACGGTTTAGTGCACATCCACATTAGAAAGTCCCCTGGACTATAAATATGTACCTAGGGTTTATGGAATAAACAACAACTCACGTTCAACCCCAAAAACAAACCAATCTCGGCGCATCGCCAACTCCTTCGTCTCGAGGGTTTCTATCGGGTAAGCGACATGCTGCCTAGATCGCATCTTGCGATCTAGGCAGCACAAGCCCCACGTTGTTCATGCGTTGCTCGTATCGAAGCGCTTTTGATGGCGAGCAACGTAGTTATCATTAGATGTGTTAGGGTTAGCATTGTTCTTCGTTTAAGCATGCTTACGTAGTGCAACCCTTGCATATCTAGCCGTCCTCACGCCTATCCCGGGTGTGGGGGCGGCACCCGCTTGATCATTGTTTAGTAGATCTGATCCGTTACGATTGCTCCTTGTTCTACAAGGATTAGTTTAATATCCGCAATAGTTTGGCCTTACAAAGGGGGAGGATCCTGTGGCACGTAGGGTGGCGTTCGCAAGTCCTAAACGGGATGTTCCTAGGATCAACTTCATGTTGGTTTTTTGGCCTTGTTTAGGATCGGCTTACGAGCACCGTGCGTGGCCATCCGGCCCAACCCGGAGTAGGATGATCCGATTATGTGGTGAAAACCCTAAATCGTCGTAGATCTCATTAGCTTCATCTTGATCAAGCAGGACCACCAAGTATTCGTACACCCCGTACGGATCATGGGTGGATCGGCTCTTTGAGCCGATTCACGGGATAACTCGAGAGCCGATCGAGGCTCGTATTTAACGTTTACATGTATGCCCTGCGAGAAACTAAGCGAGGCAATCTCATCACCTTCCCGACCAGGTATAGGTCAGGTGGCACGCCCTGCACTTCGCAACGCCGCGTGTGACCAGAAGAGCATTGCGGGCCGTCGCTCGGAGGGGTCTCAGCCAGCCGCAGCTCTAGGCTCCCCCCGGCTCTACAGTGTTGACAAGGCCGCTGCCCGCCGGTGGGTTTTGGCAGTCAACAGCGTGTAGATTCACTCATTATGATTTGTATCTAATTTATTTTAAAATATCTAAAACATATTATATTTGAGGGAGATTTGCCCTTTTTCCGTAACGCCACAGCGTCAATTCCCTTTTTTGCTGCTGTTTTTTACTTCAGAAAAGTTGTACATCAAGTATTCTTATAGAATTGGACGAAACAAAAGCCGAAGATCTTATTTTTTGTAACGAAGACGAAATCTAGAGGAGAGACGAGGAGGCGCCACGGGGCGGCTAGACCAGGCCTAGGCCCAGGCCCTGGCCGCACCTAGGGGTGGTCTGGGCCCCTGGCCTCCACCGACCTCGCCCTTCCGCCTATAAGAAGCCTCCCGGTGCGTGAACCTTAAATCAATCAGCTTCCGTCCACGAAAAGTTATGTAGCTCTGCTGCCGCCGAAGACAAGATTCGGGGGACAGAAGTCTCTGTTCCGGCACCTTGCCGGGACAGGGAATTGCCCCCGGAGCCATCTCCATCGACTCCACCGCCATCTTCATCGATGTTGCTGACTCTCATGATGAGGAGTGAGTAGTTCTCCCCGAGGCTGAGGGCTTTACCGATAGCTATGTGGTATATCTATCTCTTCATGTATGATCTTTATGTGATCATGAGCTTTGTAATCTAGTTGAATAAGTAGATGTTATCATTCAACTATTGTGCTACTCAAGTGGTTTTATTATGTGATTTCCCGGGACACCTTGTCCAATGGTGTGTGACAGTGTGCACCGCGTTTGTTTTCTTAAGCTTAATTTACAGAAATACTTATGAATTGTGGTGTCTAGTTAGTACCATCTTTGTATGCTCAAAGTGATAGCGTGAGGTGTCTATAGATTGGAAATGCGAACTTTAAAGAATGCTTATGCAACCCTACGCAGTGAATTTGTGTTTATTATCAAACCGGAGAGTGGTTCAGAGTAGCATAGTGAAGTGATAATATCTATGTATTCAATTATGGTATCATTGTTGAGAGTGTCCACTAGTAAAAGTATGATCCCTAGGCCTTCCAAGCATTGAAACACCGTTTACAACCAGTTGTTCTACATGTTTGCTTGCTGCCATTTTTATTTCAGATTGCAATTACCATTCATAATCATCCATATTACTTGTATTTCACTACCTCTTCGCCGAACTAGTGCACCTATACACCTGACAAGTGTATTGGATGTGTTGGGGACACAAGAGACTTCTTGTATCGTAATTGCATGGTTGCTTGAGAGGAATATCTTTGACCTCTACCTCCCTGAGTTCGATAAACCTTGGGTGATTCACTTAAGAAAAACTTGTTGCTGTTCTACAAACCTCTGCACTTGGAGGCCCAACACTGTTTACAAAAATAGAAGCGTGCATAGACATCAATCACATAATATTCTTCTCTTCAAATCTATGATCATGATGCCAATACAGAATGTATGTCATTACGTTCATGGCATCCACACTTGAATCCAACACATAGACTATTCCTTCATATAAACACAAAGAAAACATTAGTCCATAAGGATTGCCATTAATTACCAAAACCACACATAGGGCAATGTACCCTTACACTTTGGCATGATCTAGTTACAGTGGCGATCCACTTGATTTGTAGATATGGTTAAGTAATGACTTTGTACACATGAATTGAGTGAAATTCAGTAGTATTTCATATACTATCTATTGGTCTTCACCTTATGAAGTTATGCATGGATTAAAATGTGGACTTGTTGTTGATGACCTTGATGAATCTTCACCTTCTTGAGCTAGATCTGCTCCTCCTAGCTTCGGATCTTACTTCTATGCTTCAATGTCATCATATTGGTGCTGGTGGTTGTTTGTGGATGTCTCGTGGGTGAACTTTGATGAACTAAAATGTTCAACTGTGTCTGGTGATGGCTTAATGGCTTTGCTGGTCGATGGATTGTTTGGCTGGTGCTCATACTTACTATTATAAAGGTTGATAGATCCCTGGATCCACAACAATCGAACATTTTTGTGCAATGGGAAGCTGGCGCGTGTGCAGTTTGGATTCATTGTGCAGGAGTTTGTTTTTATTGGGCCAATGCTTGGTTGACAGCATGACTACTTCGTTGGCAGTCAAGCTACATTTTGCTACTTCTTTGCTGAGGTCTGTGACCTATCTTACTTTGGAGTATGCACGCTGTCATGTGGGCCTTATTTTGCTTGACTGGTTGGTCATTGTTTTTTTTCTTTAGCATTTTCTTTGCTTCAGGTTCTTCACCTTGTCGTAGCCGGTAGCGCTGTTGCTGCCCGGTTGCTTCTCCGCTAGCCGGTCACCCATTCCTTCTCTTTTCTCCTCTTTTCTTTAAGATTAGTGTTATGGTACTCATAGCTTTTTCCCTCTCTCTTCTTTCTAGCAAGTCAACAAGATTTTCTGTGCGCTTACCATTCAGTCGATTGCTCTTCTAGGCATTTATTTCTTCTTGTCTCAGAAGATTTCTCTCTAGAGGACAGTCGTGGTCAGTTTCCCATCTTCCTTCCTTTATGCTTATCCTTCATCTTTATCTGTCCCTTTCATGTCTTTCTCTCCTTCACGATCTTTCTCACATGCATACACAGATGGAAGAACCAATCATAGAGGCAATTCTACTTTTGTTGTTGCCACACAAAGGAGAGGATGGATGGTGGTCGCCGGGGTTTGGTGGGCTCTGGTTGGTGTGGATCTGCAGAAGGAGCTCGCCGAGTAGCAGCTTGGGCCGACCGCCGGGTTCAAGTACAAGATCTCCGATGACCTCCAAGGTCCAGCGAATCCCAAGGTCTATTCCATTCTCACTTTTACTTCCTGTGGATGGATAAACTGGGATTTCTCTTTTTTGTACAGCCTTCTATTCTTGATTTCGGAGAACAAATTCCAGTTTCCTTTTTCTAGATATATTCTTTGTGATGCTCTCCCTTTTCCTGATGTGTTGCTTCGTTTCTTCCGTTGCTTCTTAGATTGTGTTTTCTTGTCTCACTTCTTGATGGAAAACTGAATCTCAGATCGGCTGCAGCTTGGCCAGCTGATTCTCCTGTTGCATGCTTCTTCAGTTCTTCTCATGGTGCTTCTTATGCGCATCCTGCTAGCCTTGATGGGGTCATCTCTCGACGGTTGGAGATCCGTTTTGGTAAGAGACCTGCTTCTTCTTCACCTGGTATGTGTTGCTTCTTGTGTACTCTCTTCTTTTGGTTGCATCCTAGGAGCTCCTTGGTGCACTTTCCTGCCATGGCTTTACCGGTTGTTGTCTCCTCTACATCTGATGCGTCTTCAACGATGTGCAGATAGTGCACCAATCAGGGTTTTTGTTGCTTTCTGTTGTTGTTCCCCCTGCAGTCGTTGTGCCTTTTAGATGATGCGTCGTCGGACGTGGGCTCGCTGTTGCCTTCTCCTATGGCAGTGTTTGTTGTGCAGCAGGAACCGTGTCGCCATATAGATTTTCCGTGGGAAGCATCCATAGGTGGATACTGAAGGTGCTTTTCCGTGCTTTGATTTGCCGCGCATAAGTATTTGTATGCGTTTGCATACTGCTTATACTAGGCTCGTTGTTGTTGGGTCTTTCTTCCATGCTTTCTGCTCTGCGGGTTGAGTTCCGTTCCAATTAAGTCAGGCAATTTCTTCTATGTTCGATTTCTTCTTCCTCTTTGGGTCCCTGCACCCGCTGCTTGCGGCTTAGCAATTACTCTCTCCTTTGAGTGGCTTTTGTTCTTCCTTTCAAATGCTTTACCACAATTTACTGTGTTAGCTGCATGGAATAAAAATAAATTTGTAAATAGTAATTAATGAACCTACCAGGCAGGTTTGACAATGTTTACTCGTGAAATTTTAGCGTTTCCTTGCTTCGCCTGTAGTAGGCTCTCTTCCTCGTGTGTTTCTTACGCAGCTCCTTTAGGTTTGTTTCTAGCTTGTTTTATATATCTGTTTTCAGGTGATGTTTTGTATTCCTGTTTGTTGCTGCTATTCTTTTATTGTCCTTGAATAAGCTTTTCTTTTGTGTGGCATGCTTATACCATTTTGTGCTTCGGCTATTGTTCACCTTCCTACTAAGAAAGAACATTTTTGGCCTACTTCAAAATTTTATGCTTTTGCTACGTGATTTCTGATTCATTAATTTCCTTTCCATAAGTACAGATTGTTATAGGCGCATGCAGTTGCCTATATCGACAGAGTTTATTGACCTCCTTAAAGATTGGTTCTTATTCTATTCATCATATATATGTTCTTTCCTTCTTGTTCAATTACTAGTGCACGACGTTTCTTGTTCTTAATTTTTCCAACATATATGTTTGTTTTCTTTTTATTTAGTTGATGTTAGTTGATGCTTCGTGCTGACTTGAAGTTTGCTGTGGCTTTTTTCATGTTTGTTTTCCTCATAATTTGAGACTGGTTTTAATCAGATAGTTGTTTGCATGTGAGGAATGATAGTATACATTTTGCGAACCATATGTCTCAAGATTAGTTGTTCACATACCCAACAGGAACAGAACAATATATCATGAAGACACCCACTTGCAGGAATTGGTCGACAGTCCTTCAAGATATAATACTATGCATACCAATTGGTTTAGTGTGGAATCAGATCCATGCTGATGCATCAGCATTTAATATAAGGTATGGACAAGAAGAAAACATACTTCTAAGTTCGGTTCAACAGATGGTCGCATCTATCATGTACACTCCAGTACTGGCGATTTGTTCCCTACAAATGCTACTCAAGGTTGTTTATGCTGCATATAGCTTTGTGGATTTAAGAACACGTGGTGCTCGATTTTTTCTACTTCTAAGGAGGCTTGTTAGGCTAGAGGCTTTGTTGGTGATGATAATGAATGGTTTCTTATATTTGATGATGCTATTACATGAGCTACATCTCTACAACTTAGACATCTTTTTATATTGTTCTACTATTTTATTTATAGTGTCACTGATGCTCCAAGGTTGCTCGAAAGGTATAAATCCCTACATGGATGATGATATTTCAGTTCGAAATTATTTACCCTTGGGCAACCCACAGCTTGTTATTCCTGCAGAATATTTGCACGTCCTGTTACCTCAAGCTTTCATTCTCATATTTGAGAAAAATGGATCTTTTGTCATCATTTAATTTGCGCCGTGGGCCTATACTGAGTGGAGATTATTGGGCAACTAGCTTATTTTCGAAGAAATGCAATATGATAAGAATGCTTTTAAAAGGATCACGAGCTTTTTACGGAAGATTAAACAATGGCGAGTTGATTTTTTATCATTAGATTATAGATATTGTTGCAAATTCATCTGGTGGTACTTATTTTGTGTCTGGGCAGTTCAATAGAGAGTGGCCGATAAGTGGGCTATCTGTTGCTAGTGGGCTGAATAATGCCAGATCCTAAGAGAAAAATGGAGAGAAGGATGGCCACAACCCAGTACGGCCCACCTGACCCGATGCCAGTGTTCAGGAGTAGCTTCATTGTTGCCCCCAGTCGTACTGGTCATTCTCATTTGTTCTTTCGAACATTTGGTGTTAAATTTTGGCAATGTCACCGTACCTTCTACTACAAGAGGAGGTGAGTTGGCACCTTGTTGAGTTGTTATACCTCTACTACAAGAGGAGGTGATTTACTTTTGATACCATCTTCTGACAATATGTCAGCTATAATAGATAGCGTGTAGGATGATTTCTGTCCGAAATATGATGATGGGTCATATCTAGCTGGTCATGCGATTATATGCCCAACAAATACAAGAGCAGATGAGTTGAGCAAAGTTGTGCTTGCTAGAGTGTCCGAGGATCTCATAGTGTATGATTGTTTCGGCACTATCTCTAAATATATGGACTATGTTGCTGATGCTCACCTCCTTTATTCTCCAGATTATTTGCTCATCAGAAGATCCAGCTTAAGCTTGGTGTGCCTATTATGTTATTGAGGACTATTTATCAGTCAATGGGTCTATGCAATGGGACACATTTGATTGTAACACAACTAGGTGATTGGGTTCCTGAGGCAGAGATTCGTACTGGCAGTCACATTCGTCAACATACTTGCATTCCACATATTGTGCTAAATATATGCTCTTGCTTCAAGGTAGACTTTTACTTTGCAATGTTGGCAGTATCAAATACGTCTTAAATTTTTATGCAATGACAATCGATAAGAGTCAAGGACAAACTCTTCATAGAGTTACTTTCTCAATTTAATTTGCTACTGTAATTAGACATATCAGATTGTTTCTTACAGTTTCCCTCCTCTTGGCAAGTACTTTTCCCGCTCTTTTAGTGCCATGAACAGTTCATGTATGCTAATTACCTCCTATAGAAAACGTCAGTTTGATGGGCTATGTCCAAGCTTTTGATTTACTCAGGATAGTATATTGTATATATCATTCACAATATTATATTTGTAGGTGTGCGCATAGTTTGTACAATTGGATTCATCTTGCATTGTAATGCATGCTTTTTACTGGTATTTGATTCCTACTCTTTTAGCAGTACTTGTTGCCTTTTAAAAAGAATCCAAATTCATATATACATGTATGCGTGTCAACATAATAGTATCCTGGAAAAATGGGAATGTTACTGTTAAAATAGAATAGGCCACCCATTTTTAACATAAATTGCCATGGGTATGTAAAGGCGCTAATTCTTGTGGCAGATCTCTACAAAGAATTTGTTGGGCGGACCAATCCAAAGAAGATCACAATTAAAATAAATCTAAACCATGGCTACGTAGTACCTAAACTTCAATTTGTAAACAACAATGGATTGTGTTTACAGTTGATTGAGATTGAGTTGACCATGCTACCAAATTGGCAACTAATAATTTCAATTGCTATAGCCTATAGAGGGATTATTATTGAGAATCAAGATGACAATGTTAAGTAATTTGGGGAATGGGGAAAGTAAATTACCTGTATGGATGTGCCTGTGCCTCCGGGCGGTCTTGCATCCAGGAGCAGCTACAGGCTTGAAGCAGCCAGCAGAAATATTGAGAAGGAGGTGCCCACAGACAGGGACTGGGTCGCCGGCTTGCCGCTTCTAGCCCTAGCTGGCTAGCTAGCTACCTGGCCGCATGGCACTTTGGGTCTGGTCGATTGGGTGGTGGGAACCCTCGCCTGCTCGCTACCGCTACTCGCTGCTGGAGGGTCGCTGCTCACCGCCCCTCAGTCGCCGGTTCGACGCTGCTGAGCTAAGAGCATCTCCAGCCGCGTCCCCAAACCGTCCCCCAAACCGCGCCGGATCGAGCGTTTGGGGGACGTGTTTCGTTCGTGCCGCGTTTGGGGGACGTCGCTCCCCAGCCGCGTCCCCCAAACGCCGCCCCCAAACATTTAAAATAATTTTTCTAGCATTTTTATTTCAATTTCCACAAACTAATACATAATTTGGAACGTGGTTTACACGAAAACACAGTTTGGAACATGGTTTTCCACAAACTAATATATAGTTTGAACCATGGTGGACACAAATATAAAATATTGCAAAGAAACTAAACCTAACTAGGCCGTGCATCGAAGGTTTCGTGTGTTCGCTGCTAAGAAAGAACACTCGAGGGCACACCCAGTCACCTAAACTGGAAAATCCAGCGGGAGGATGGTGCCCTTGTTGGTTCTACCGATGAGGCGAACAAGCAGAAACCTCCGTGCACGTATTCGCTGCGAAGAAACAACACTCAGTCGTCCTCCTCGTCGGTGCTGTCGACGTGGTAGTCCCGGAGGCAGCGCCTCTCGTCGAAGACCTTGACGCTCATGTCCCTGTTGCCGAAGTAGGAGAACACGAGGATGAAGCCGGCTTGGAGGCTGTGGTGGCGCGCGAACTTCTCCCAGCCGATGTTGAAGTACATCTTGCCGCGCGCGTCGTAGATCGCCTTGACGATCCACCGGCAGTAGCCGCACGAATGCTCCCGCAGATGCATCGTGCGCGGGCGTACGCCGCCGACGTACTCGGCGAAGGAGTCCGGCAGCCTCCGGATGCCGCGCGGGTCGCCCTTGAGGACGTGGACGAACTCGAACGGGACGTCCGGCTCCACGTCCATCTCCGACGATGATGAAGGCGGCGGCGTGGAAGGCGACGGCGAGCGTTCAGCCTGCGCCGCGGCCACGACCACGACCACGACCGCGGCCGCGGCCGCGAGGTCCGCCTCCGCCTCTACCAGACATAGCGTCGAGTCTTGTTGAGAGATGGTGGCGGCTAGGGTTTGGGAGAGAGGCGCTAGGGTTTGTGTGTGGAGAGGGACGATGAGAGGCGCCCCTTTTATAGGCCGGAGGGAGGCGGAGGAGCGGTGGCGCTCATTAACGCCGGCACGCGAGCTAGGCGCGACGGGACGCGTCGCTGCGCCCTCTGCGGGAACCGCACCGTCGCTGCGCGCCAATAACTTCCGTCGCGAGGTAGGCGACGGTTAGGTTTAAATTAATTGTGCCGGCCGACGGGTCGGCCCCGCCACTCCCCGCCTCGCTTCGTTGTGTCCGGCGTCCCCGGTGCGTCCCCTGTGGGACGGGGACGGGCTCGGGGCGCCGGACACCGAATGGGGGCGCGCCGGACGAAAAAGGGCTTTGGGGGACGCGGCTGGAACGCTTTTTTTGTCCGGCGCGCCCCAAATCGCTTTGGGGGACGGTTTGGGGGACGCGACTGGAGATGCTCTAAACTACCGCCGACCGCCATGGCTGCCGCCTTGTCGACCGAGGAGGACAACGAACTGATTTTTTTATATCAGAACAACGAACTGATTCTGCTGCTGGACTAGACTGGGCTTTACGCATTGAGAGATATAATAGATGCCCCCCAACGGGGGACTCACAGCGATCCTTGCTTGTGGGCCGTCGGATCACTCTTACAGCAAATCTGCAAATCTTGACAGTGCAATTTTTTCGCTCTGTCATATAAAAGGAAGAAGCCCACCCTAGAAAACCCTAGCCGCCAATCGACTGTGGCGCCTCTCCTCCCCAATCCTCTTTCTGCCCAACCTCCAGCCCCTCCCTGGCCCAATCCCTCGTCGCCGTCGCCGTCGCAGGGCTGCCCGGCGGAAGCAGCGCCGCCTCGTCATCTCATCCCCTCCCGTGCTCCTCCCCAATCCCTGACCTCCACTCCATCTCCGGTGAGTCGCCGTCGGCCGCGTCCGCTCGACATGGGGAGCAGGCATGGAAGATGCAGACCGATGTGGGTGGTCTGTCTCCAGCTCAGCTCCGGTTTGGCCGGAAGGACAACGGCCAGCAGCGCAAGGACCTGGCCTCCTCCGTGTTAGCACACTGGCCGACCCTCTTCTTCTTTTTCTAAAGATCTACACGGTTTTCCTCTCCTCTCTCTCTCTCTCTCTCTCTCTCTCTCTCTCTCTCTCTCTCTCTCTCTCTCTCTCTCTCTCTCTCTCTCTCTCCTCGAGTCTGAGGTAAAAGTGGAGGCCAACTCTGCATGTTTGATTTAGCCGCTAAAGCATCTCATCTTGCTTTGTGCAGATCCGTTTTTACTTGTGCCTGTAAAGTGTTTGATGAAAATCCTAGCCAAGATTAATGTATGCAATATCTATGCTCCATCTAGCTGTTTGCAGTTTTGCAATTAAGGTATGCGCTTATGTTCCATACTTCTGTCCAATTTCACTGACAATGACCGTGTTGTATTTTTGCATTGGCTAGGCTCTAATTATGTCTGCTATGATTTTTTATTTTGTTTGGACCGTAATGCATAGCTAGCTGTTCATGTGTTTATCTGTTTGTGTATTATTATGTCTGTTGGACAAAGAAAGGAGAGAGCTTGTTACTCCCCTTTTAGCCCACACAATTGTTGATGAATGCAGTGTTACTCCATTTTCCTAAGAAAGAAACATGTGTTCTTTGGGCATTGCTGATTGTAGGTCTTAAAAAGTGCTCAACTACCAATATTGGAAAGGGAGGAAGATACGGGCTGGGCAAGGATTTGGGGTAGCTAACTGTCAGTGCAGTTACACATGTAATGTCTATCTTTTCCGCTGTTCATTTTTTTGAAATTTTAGCGAAAGCAAGCTGCTAACATAATTGATTGATACATCGGATTCGTGAAGGTTAAGAAACCTGCAGAAGTTGCTACTCGATGGAGTGAAATTGGCAGGGCAGGGATTTGGGGGAGCAAACTGTAAGTGCAGCTACCTATGTCAATGCTAATTGATTTTACACTTGAAAAACAAGACGCTAAGATATTAGAACTTTCAGCCTTTTTTATCCTGCAGATAAATGTATAAGGCGGTAAGATGTTGGTGGCTTGCTGGATAAGAGGCGGGAGCGACAAGCTTTGCGTTTCTGCTCATCTGTGCAAAGGTTTCACCTCCTAAATTTATTTTCCAGCTTATTGTCGTCTCTTATATGGACCAAACAAATGCTTCCTTTGGTTTCTCTTATAGTGTACATCCAGTTTTTTTTGTATGGCTAGAAAAATGTGATATTTTTGGCAACTACGATGGTTTAGTTTGGTACTGGTTCACCAGCTGTAGTTGCAAGCGTATTTTTTTTTTTGATGTGATCAACACCACCGTGTCGGAATTCATGCCGAACTTTGGGTCTCTGTTTACATTTCACAATTAATCTGTTGTTGCTATTGCTTTAGGCTAAAATAGCTTAATATATTATGCCTTCCATTTATCCCCGGTTTACACACCCAACGTTTATTTGTGCATTCCTGTATTTTAGTTTTACTATGTGTGCACATGACTTCAACTCAGGAATAGTGCGAATTGGGAGCCAGATCTTGTATCCTCGTAGTTTATTAGTGTACATCAGTTTCTTCTGTCTTTCCTTGTTGGATATTCTATTGGCATTTTTGACATTACTTAATTATGCTGCATGAATGCCATGCATAAACAACAAATGGTTGATTCACAAAACACAACTATATGTTTTATAAGTTCCGAAACAAACGGTTGATTCTTTATCTGCATTTTTATTCATTTTCATTCTTCATGATTCTTTTGGTTATGTAAAATGCAGTGCATATTAGGCAGTGAGACGTTGGTGATGAAGACGGCGGTGGAGGAGTTGGGCCGGTCGTCGTCGTCTCCCAAGCCACCACTCCCTACTCCATCATTTGCTCAACCCTCACACTTTAATATCATGCCCGGTCACGAGGGGGTCATACCACAAGATTTTTGCTACGCCCGTGCCTTGCTCAACCATGTAGAGGTTGCGCCTCCGCTGCTTTTTCGGTACGCCCTTGCCTTGCTAGCTCTAGCTAATTTTCCTTGATTGAGTTCTCATGTTGTTTGTTGGAAAGAATTAATGTTTCTCATGTGCAGGCAACTCACTTGTGTGGACATAAAAATGCAGAAAGTATGCATAGGGACGAAGGTCAAGTAAATAGCACAGTGGAACTTAACTGGAGTTTTGATAAATAGCACGATAAGGTATTGTTTCCCTCGTATACATATGTATTGAAGAAAAAGTTTTTCTGCTTATGATAATTATATATACGTATCATACCCTGAGTTTTACTGTGTTTTTTCTGTTTCTTTTATTATGCCCAGCCATGGACATGCTACCATATTCCCTTTATTATTTTGATGGACTCAGATTGGTGATGAAACTGAGAGAGTTGTAATTCTGTGTGTGAATAGCTGGGTGGACTTGCCTGCAGATCTATCCAAAGTTCATGGACTCAAGCGCTACTTGCCGCAATTTTGGTGTGGGGGGGGGGGATAGGTTGAGATAAATTGCATACTGTTCGCATGTCCTCTGTTACAGTCAAGCGAACATACAAAATTCGGTGAGTATAGCAAGGTTTGATTTGGTCGATGTCGATGTTCATTATTTCACGGCCATATGTACTCTCAAGTTTCAACTCCTACTTCTTCATCATCATAGATGGCTCATTGTTTAAACTAGACAAATTAATTCTGGTAATGGCACTGGCTCTCCATAAGAATATACAGCTCCATTTCGAAAAAAATAAGAATATACAGCTACAATTAAGTTGAGAGAATGCCAACCTGTTTCAGGAATAGCTTTTTCTCCTGAACTCAACTTCCGGGTGGGGGTGGAGGAATTCAGTAGCCTTTATTTGGGAAGTTGGGGCACAATCTATAACGGATATTAGTTTTATATCTTTTGTAGTCATTTGCGAAGTTGGCGAACAAGGTAATACTTTTATGAATGAATTCTATATTTAGATTTCGGCCACATAACCTGTTGTCTAAATATTCATATGAACGCTTCTTTTACAGTTGTTGTCCTTTTTACAAAGGAAGAGATGCAACACTCCACTACTACCTACTATATCCAGGATGAGCAACCTCTAGAGATACCGTGTGACAAGACCAGGTTCTCTACCTCCAGCCTGTTTAGCTAGCTACACTTCAATGTTAGGCACATCTATGTTTTTAGATCATCGAACTCTGTAATCTCCCAAGTTGTTTAAATATGTTTACCTTGTCATCTTTTCAAAGAAAAAAATGCATGTTTTCCTCTCACTGGTATTTCTCCTTGGCTATTTGTTTATGACATTCATATCATTTCTCAACTAGGTTTCCCCTGACATATGTGTTGCTACAAGATCTTCTTCAATTATCAAACAACCTGGTCTGAGGTACTTACGCAGTCAACCCATCATTCAGAAGTTACTGTATTGATGTCTTTCAGGTAAATTCATCTGCTACGTTTCTATTGATGTATCCATACCCTTACACAGTACCAAAGGCATTTCCCTGTGTAAGAGTTTGTTTGTCATCTTAGGTAGGGAGGCAATGATCAGGTAGTCACTCTCATAAAACGACATGTAGGTGACCGGCAAAAAGAATTTGCCCTATCTGAAGCATTATATTCTCTTATAGACCTTACCAAAAAAATTGTCTCTTTGTAGGTTTATATCAACCATGAATTTAGTTCTCATTTTCTTTATTTTTTTCATTTTTGACTGAAAGTTTGTTATATAGGTGCTTCTGACGTTACTTTTTTTAGAACATGAAAGAAGGTAGAGGACACCTCTGCCTTATGGTTACAAGACTATAGAATAGAGAGAGGGTAAGGGGAATCTAGAACTCGGACGCAACCAGGGAATTGCTGTTAAATGCCATGTCGTTTCTTAGCTTTGTAGGTTTATATCAACCAGGGAATCTAGAAGGTGAGTTCTGAGCTTGTTGTTAAATGCCGTGTCGTTTCTTAGCTTCCAAGGTCCCAGCAAGCAAGCCGAGAGGTAGATGAAACAAGTTTCAGAGTTCACGTTGTGACTCGCCTGCCAATTTGGTAATTATGCTAGAAGCAGCTGCTTGCTCTGTTAGGCCAACCTTGTCTCACAGCCAGCTAGAATATTTGCAGCGAAGACCTAGATGATGGATCGATTCCACTGCTGGGCCAACCATTGTCTGAACACCAAGCGTTGGAGACCATGTTGTCCCTAGCGTTGAGTTGCCCCTAATAGACTAACCAGAGAAAGATTTTGTGTCTATGTGGGTATTTTCTTTCCCCCAAACCCATCGATATGGTCAGCACCTCTTGTGTTGTCGTTTAGAACTCTGTAGAGATCAGCCATTGTAGTATTTTTTTGCCAGATATAAGCAATGTCCTGCTATCATTGCTGGTGTCATTATGTGGGGTAATGTCACGTATGTACGTAAAAAAGCAAATCTGCATGAACCTGCGTTGTGTGAGATAGAGGCATTAAAAGTTGAATTGTCCGTTGGGTGCTGTTGAACTGCAAGAAAGCTGTGCATTGTTGGTCAGTAGCAAACGTATAAAGAACCGGGAGTGTGCAGTTCAGTATTCCAAGTGGGCACTAATATTCAGTCCAAAAGACACCAAATTGTTGAAGCCAATTTGACATTTTGTTAGGCCTTGCACATCTGGTAGCATTGTCATTAGGGAACCCCACAATGGTGAGTCGTGTGTGCCATGCTCAGGAGTGTCTGTTTTTGGTCCACTTTTTCTCATTTTAATTTTGCATATCTAAAGTTCATCTTTTAATGTCAGTATATATGTTTGAAACTTTTTCTGAGAAAATTCATAAATGTACTCATATATCGATGATATATCATATGATTCCCTATTAAGTTTCTTTACTTTAATCTTGGCATTCATGCATTCAAGAATCTTCTTTTAACAATTGCAAGCTCTCATTTCAGTTTACCCTTTTGCTAGCCTGTTTTTGGATAGTGCATGCAATTTTTGTTTTTCAGATATGTAAAGTCCGGCCAATGTTGGGTGAAGATTAGTCTCTCCAACTTCTATGCATGATCCACAAAAGCTATACTGACAGTATAAAAATGGATTTGATGTCATGCATGGAAATCACAGTGGAAGAACGAACTAAACCCATAGCAATGTCAATAATTAGATTACCGATCAAGGCATGCACAGTTAGAGATCTGATTCTGTTAGCGACACATTATATTGTCCTTGGTTACATATACTCTAATAATTGTGTTAGTATTTAGTTGCTGAACTATTTCTGGTGATGCACTATTTACTGCTGATAGGTGCAACCTACCGGTTTATAAATCATAAGTATGTTGTGAACATGCCTTTTTGCATATATAATGTCATGTGGTTTTATAGTATGCAATGGATAATTCGTAAGAATATTGCATAAGCCATAATACGTGTTTTCCAAAGAACCGCCCACCTTTACATTGTGCACCTTATATTTTGTGCATGTACTTCTGCTACCTCTTTCTGTAACTATCACATCTGACCTATATGACAACACTTTCTGTTCTATATCTATTGTTTGTTATTTTGAAATGTCAAAAAAAATTAACAAAAAATTCTACATGTACATCTCCATAATATATGTGCATTCGTCAAGTTTCGTGAGTAACCAATATTTTGTAGGCTCTATATAAAAAAGAGCCACATGAAAAATCGATTTTTCATGAAATGACTTTGTTAGCGCGTATCAAGATGTACCTGCGAATTTTTTGTTTCAATTTTTTTAAAATTTCAAAATATATGTAACATGCATTTCAAAATAGAGGGAGCATATGCTTCCATGTGCCAAAACACTACTCCCACTCATGTGTTTGTGATGCACATGTATTGCTAAGAGTGCTTGTTCTCTTATACTATAAGTGCTTTACAAGATGTTTATCAGTGCAAAATATTGGCCCGTTTGCTGCTCCTAATCGCTTTCAATAACTGAGATTACGAGCTTTTGTAATTATGGATATTTTTACCTTAAATTGTTTCCATTAAAACCTAACAAATGTATTAGTATCATACTGATAATTTATTTTAATCACAGTTATATAAAATAAACATTGGCACAAACTTCACGGGATCGTGCGCCAAGGCGCACATATAAATCTAGTAGGTATAAACATTGTTTGTGCTGCTGGGCTGGACGGGCTACCACCAGGCTTTGCCAAGAATGCCCATATTTGTCTCAGAAAAAGAAAGAATACCTGGGTACTACTGCCCTGTATGCTAAACAGAGGAAATGAAAGCTCGGCTCTCCTTCCTAATCTTAAGCAATATAAGCACATGTTTACTAAAAATTCTGTAGGTATTTTTTTAAAGAAAAATTCTACAGGTAGGAACCATCGTCGCAGCTGTCCCAAACCATTTCACTTTTTCCGCCACACAAACAATACGTGTAACAACAAGAAATAAGCCTTCCATGACAGTATATTGACATGCATACTTACTTGCACTACTATAACCTATACACACTACCCTCTACTGGAGTAACGTCTACAATGCTGCATCTTGTATGTAATGTCTGTCCATAGCTTTCGATATATATATATATATACATCAAGCAAATAACTCGCGGCCAATCAATAATGGCGCCAGATTAGATATAGAAAATCAATAGATAGATAGAATTAAACTGACTATAAAAATGCATGTAAATTATTTTATTTATCTATCAATAAAAAATGTTTTTGGTAGCAAAATATTTACTAACCCTCACTTGTGAAATCAAACAATAAAAACGTTCAGCGGAAGTATCTTCCTTCCCCATACCACATTTTTATTTATTATAAACTGCCAAATTTTCAAATATACTACTTTTCACACAACTAAAAATTTTTTTATACACTGCCTGCATCAACCAACGCGACCGATGTTGTCCGACTTTTAATTGAAGAATCACGAAAATAAGGAATGAACGAATCAATAGATTATGGTTAGTTGTTAGTTATGCTCAATCTGAGCGCAGTTTAGGAGCACATTTTAAGCCATGAAAGTACAACTGAGAGGAAATGGTAGGCCAAACAAATTAGACATCAGGTTTAAGCCCACCTGAGTGCTACAATAATTTTCTACATACAATAACCCCCAGCTTCTATTCAATAGAACCGATTTGTAATTGTGCTAAGAAAACACCGAAATCGCTACAATAGTTTCATAATGCTAAAACAACCCACTATTTCAGATGGATTACTGCACGGGCGCGGCGTGCCGCCGCGCCAAAGCGTACTAGTAAAACCTATTTATAGCAGTTTTCGACTGCTGGCATGGTTGCCATGTGTCCCGGGACTCCCGTTGTAGCTTTTGTGTGAGCTGCTTGGGTATTTGGGGTTGAGATTCCAAGCTATGTTGGATCAGCTCGGCACTATGATCTTTATATATGTTAGTTTGAACTTAATTTGAAATGCCATTTGGCAATTCCACTTGGTTTGCTTTGTTTTGATCTTTGCAGGTTGTCCAAGAACAAGAAATGAAATAGGAGAAGATAACAGGAAAGAGAATGTAGCTAGTTTGTTTAGATTAGGGTTTTATTTTCTGTTTTAATCTCTTGTATATTTATTTTCTTATAAGTTATAATATATGAAATATTGCAAAGACAATGTAATATGTGTATATATCAATAAAAAAATGTAATTTATCTATTCTGAAATTTTTATTTTAAATTCAAATGTTATTTGAATTATAGTCATAAAAGATATTGTTTAAATTCAAATTATTCTCTTATTGGGTAAAAAAGTAAGAAAATACTGTTCACTGTCGATCACTGTAGCAATTGCTCATGTGTCGAGCGCTGATTGGCCGGTCAAAAATAAGGCCCCTACAGTGCATACTCGATGGAGCGCTGAAAGGTCTTTATTTCATCCTATAGTATAGACAGATTCTGTTGAACCGTACATGTATGCCTAATATGTTCCGCCGCGACGATTTTTGCACCATAAAACAGCAATGCGGTTTACCGCATCCAGAGGTATGCTAGAGACACTCTCATAATGGAAAATACAAGTTCTCAAACATGTAACATTTTAGGAACAAGTGCAGTTACAGCTTACAACTATCTTACAAACCCCGATTGACTTATTAGCAAGGTCATTCTATGATGATCTCTACAGATGATAATGATGACGATGATGATCCATTGGTAACTAGCTTCCTTATTAGATTATGCTCGCCTTCATTATTGTGAAACTTGGCCATGATGGGGAATGCAGCCTGCTTATTTATAGAGTCACAGCGTTCGCAGCGCTCCATATAATGCAGATGAATATTCCTCAAAGTCACTGCCCGCTCCATAACAAGCTTTATATAACTTATCAACTTCTCTTCCTTCTGAAATCCTTCAATGTCCAATAAATTTAAATTGTAATGCTTGAAATCTGATGGTTCCCACATCACATTGGTCTTTTCAGCATTATCAGCGCATGAAAGCTTGTACCGTCCACATATATGACGTGATATCTACAATAGATAATATGTAACAATAAGACTCTGCATACAGGCAGCACAAAACGTGTACTCAAATATGCATTAATGATACATGAGAACAAAACATCCAGCATCAGGACTTTAACGATTAGGTTTTTTTTTTCGTTAAAGTCTGGACAGCCCGAAAAGTCTAATTCATAGCAATCTAAGCATAAATGTTGTTGTTTCTATCCTACAAAGTTGGATTGCTATTAAAAGATGGTGGTAACCTATGATTATTTGCAGGTAAAGAGGGATAAATGAGCCAAAAATCATACATTGACATAAAAGCTGTGGAGGAAAGGCGCGGCTTCAAGAAATAATAAAGTCCACTTAAGGTCACAGTCGGCGAAAATACCATACAGATGTACAACTTTCAGATTACTGAATGCATGAACTAGCTTTTTCGGATCTTCAGGTTGAAACCAAACCTGCACCAGAAGAATTGTTAGATGCCAATTTAATCAACGAGTAGAACAAAATCAAGGATATCGACATAATTCAAATACAGACAGCGTACCATTTCATCATGGAAATCCAGATACAGAGTTGACAGGCTACTGGTGTTAGACAGACACCCACTCAATGTGAATGGCATCTGCCAAGACAATAGAGCGCAGGCAACTCTTATGTTACGAAGCCGGGGGACATAGCCAAATAGTAGTGGAGATTTAATGGATAACCAGGTATCGTAGACCAAACGAGCCAATCGCGGGAGACATGCCAACTCAACTTGTGAGAAGTAACATCTGCTAAATTCCAGCGCCACTAGCTGGGAGCTAGGTGCATCAATCTTCAGTACAGAATGTGTATTGCCCAGCATACAAGAGTGCAGGGAAAGGGCCTGCAGGTTGTCGCATGTGTTCATGATGGTTTGCATGTCTGCTTCACCGAATTGCAGATTACGCAGAGTGATGCTCGTAAGCGATCCAAATGTGTTGGGGCAGGCATCTAAGAAAGACATGAAGCGTTGGCCAAATAACATCCGGTGCTCCTCAGTGCATCTTGTACCTCTGATCTCAGGCCATATGTTGAACTCGAGAAAATCTATATTGCTACTCTGAACAGCATTGCCAACAGCCTGCCCAATGGAGTGCAGGTGACATGGGTCTGCAAGGTAGAAGCTGAGGCGGATATCCTTGATGGCACTTGTTGTTGATGCCAGCAACTTTGTCGTTGCTTCACAGTACGAAACCATCACTTTACCAATTGTGCGACTCTCAGAGCATTGCAAGAACTCATCAACATGCAAAACAAGGCGTGAGATTAAGAGCGGGAGGTGTCTCCATCGCCTTGAAAGGGTGCTGGTATGCATTAGATTGTGCAAATACAACCGCTCAAGGATGTTGAGGAGGATGTCATCGGGAAGCGCACTGAGCCTATCTTCTTCTGCTTCAGCTTGGCTTTCCTACACCATGACAAAGGGCTGGTAAGAAATAATGATAAGAATCAAGTAAATAAGATTGCATGTATCGAAGAATATTTGCTCTTCTGAATTGTCTGAATCAATGACAAGAAACAGCATCTCTTTTGGCAGATCCATCGAAATAATTTTGATCACCCCAGTAAACTTTCAGGCCAAAATAATATGTAATGAAGCAATAAAACTCACTTTGTGACCAAACGGTACATCCATATGCACCCGCCGAAGGACTTGCTGATTCTTCAATTAAATTAAACTACACAAGGAGAAAACTTGAGATACAAACGGAAGAAATTTCAATTAAGAGATTCGGACTTTACTCAAAATAATTTATCTGGCAACTCCCGGATTCGTTCAAAAAAATCTGAGCTTTTCTTCTCTTAGGGAAAAATGGTGAGTCTTTTCAACCAGGAAACTGACAAAGCTTCCGTCGTCGGGTGTGGAACGACGAGACGCCTCTTTGTGGAAGCAAGAGAGGGTCGCCGGAGGTGGAAGTGAGTGGAATCGAAGAGTCCACAAGAAGGCGGCGCAGCGTGTTTGCAGGGGGAGGCGATAACCACGATCTCTTTTTTTGTTTGTTTGATTGATTGGACAAGGGTTACAAATATAAAGCGAAACCTAGGCTGAATCGGAGGGGAACCAAGATGCTGAATCGGAGGGGAACCAAGATCCGATCGAGTTCTTAGAAAAGGAGCAGGACGAAGGAGTGTCACCATCACAACGCTTCTTAGAATTTTGTAGTACTTGATCGCGTTTAGAATTTTGGAGGCAGGGATGTGTTTGAATTTATTTATTTTTTTGAGAAGAGGGATGTGTTTGATAAACTCGCATGGATGGTGCGGTGGTGTCTAGGCTGACTTGGGCCAAAGGAGATGGTGGCCGCCCGCTAGGGGGCTTGCAGCTCCACGCGGCGTGTTCGCTTCTGCCTTCGTTCTCTGTTTTTATTTCGTACACGGTATTATTTTCTATACTACTGTTCCGCTGGTTTGAACTTGTTTTAAATTATGAGTATTTGAAAAAAATTCAAAATCTGAACAAATATAAAAAATCGTTAAATTAATTTTCTGAACAAAGATAAAATTAATTCAAAATTCAAACGAAATTCAAAATTTGAACAAATCCGAACATTTTCAAATTCTGAACATTTTTCAAGTCTAAATAGTTTTTAATATGAACATTTTAAAACCTAGACCAATTTTAAATATTATTTTTAAAATCTGTATTTTTTAAAAAAATCTAAACATTTAAAAAATTCCGAAACAGAAAAACCAGGAAGAAATGAAAACCAACGAAACATAAATCCCACTAAACCGAATAAGTTGGACCTGGCCCAAGTGCTCGCGGGGATGCACGACGTCGTGTATAGGTTTTCCACTCTCGGGTGGGTCAGGTTGAAGTCCGACTGAGCTGAAATGTCCCATCTCTAACTCAAAAGCTTTTATTTTCATTTGATTTGAAAAAAACATTTTATATTTTAAAGAAAATAAAAGAATAAAAAGGAGGAAGTTATTTTTAACTAGAAATAAAAAATAGGAGATAATTTTGGCAACAAAGCATGAGAAGACCGGTCCTAGAGGAGTTTGGTGGAGGCGTGTCGAGCGCCAGCAAGGACGATAAGCCGAGCACGGCCACCAGTATAGCACCACGTTCATGAGGAAGAGAGGAACGAGAGGAATCACGCGACGTGCGGAACGTCGGGAGGAACTTGTGCGGTATCGTGAAGCTCATGCTGCGCCCTGGAGCGGTAGGGAGGCAGCGGGTGAAAGAATAGCGCGAGAGAGGAGGGTGGGCTTAAACATACAAAAGAAGAACATTTAAATCACCGTAGCAACGCACGGATTTTTGTGCTAGTAAACCTTATAGTTGTAGATGGTGTTGAAATCAAACCTTGGATCACCACCTTATACTTATCAATCCCGGACATTTTTTGCTTTTAGATAGTTTCCAAACAGGGATCTCGTGACCTGGCCGGGAAGTCTCATCTCTCGCTCCCATTGACATCAATGACCCACATGTCATATGCATCGTCCTCACGGGAATAAGGCATATGACATGTGGGTCATTGATGCCAATGGAAGTCTCAACCTCGACGTCGGCGTGTGACTCGTAGGCTGTAGCTCGGCGGCGCGCGGCATGGAACGCAGCGCGGCGCGCGACCTGGAGTTGGACATCGGCGTGTCACCTGTAGATGGACGGCTGCCGGCCTAAAGCGCGCCGCGCGACCTGGACCTCGACGGCGGCGCGCGATCTGTAGCTGGGCGGCGCACAACCCGACCTGTAGCTCGCTCCATTCTTATCCATCTCGCGTTCACCGTCTAGGTTCGCCGCCGTCAGCGTGATTTGAAAACTCACGCTCGCCTTCAGGTCCTTGTGCTGGGACACCACACAGAGCGCGTCCGCGTTGCCGTGGAGACGGCGAGGACAACGGCGGTCACCACGGTGCAGCCGTGCAACAGATGTGCCCGGGGCTGAAACGCTGAAGTACATCGACGGCACACTCGCGCCTGTAGTGGAGGCAGACTGGCAGAGACCATGGCTAGCTGTCGTCGATGGCCCAGATGGACGGCGGTGCAGCAACGACGGACTCGCGGGTGCGTACGTTTAGCTCGTTGAAATTCTTGGTTGTGGCATGAAGATGATGAAGAGGTATGTCGACTGGCATGAGGATGACCATGTTGGTATTCTGAGTGACACGTGTCGACATGCCAATGGACACACTCTAGGCACGTGTCAACCTTCGAATGCAATTCTACATGGCCACGTGGTGGTAGGAGGTTCGTCCGGAGTGGTTAGCTAGATGACAATGATACATCATGCGACAGGACTGACAAGCCAATCATAGAACTGACATAATGCCTCCAAGGATCCGACCGGGGGACAACAATACATGATGGCCAAGGCTATCACAGCGGAGCGGGCCGGTTGGGTTCTAGACCAGCACAAACTCGTCATGGATCCATGACGGACAAGCCTAACCGTCAGCCCGGCCATCTGTGCTGCGAGGTTCGCCACGAAATTCCAAACCGTCAACAACACGTCTCTATGACGATTTTTGGACATTCGCTGACGAACAAAAATCGTTATGGACTAGCAAACTGGTTGTAGTGTAAGTAAGTTGACATAATGTTTGAATCACAAATATGATATCTTGAACAAAAAAGATTATCAAGCTGTCACATGATAATTATAGCACATGAATTCACTTTATCCCTAGTGAGGTAGCAAAAGAAAGGTGAAAATACCATAGCACGTCTTGAATTTACTGTCACTATTCAATCACTACCACCATGCTACTCCATCTAATACTCACTTGTCCCTACACATGCTCTTGCATACAAGTTGGATTAGAACAAGTACTTAATAACGGGGTACATGATATGCATCTATCAACACATCTTGCACATAATAGGTTCCAATCTCATATATCAAATCGTAGAATAAAGATCCACCATATAGGAATTACATATATGACCATAATCATGTTAGGCAGCTCATATGGTACTAGATCTATGAAGAACAAGAGATAAATCGATTAAGCTACTGCCACAAACACATAATGCAGAGGTGGACTACTCCCTCTTCATCATGGTGATGAGGCGAGACGTTGGAGAAGGTAGAGATCCCTCCGGCTGCTGCTCTGGTGGAGTTTCCCCATCCAATCTTCGCTAGTTCGAGCTCTCTTTTGGTGTTTTTGTGTTTCCGTGGCGCACTCTTCGAGGAAGCCTCTAGGCTCCTTTATATAGAGATTTTTAGGTCAGACGGAGTCCTGTGCGAAAGAATCAAGCGAATCGGATAGCCGAGGAGGGAAAGACCCTGGTTGGCGCGCCCACCCCAACAAGGCGCACCACCTGACCTCTTTTGGCCATTCTGACCCTTCTCGTGAGATCCAAGTGCTCTAGATGCTTCTCTTTATGAAATATTGATATCTCCAAAATTCTAGCTCCGTTTAACTTTCTTTAGGTCCTTGAAAGCTAAAAATACACAAAACAAGGTTTTTATATCCTGTTATAACCTAAATAAAGGAGATTATTGGTAAATCCCCAAAAATCAATATAAAACATGGATATAACATCATATATATTGCAAATATGTATGAATATATGTCAACAAACTACAAATTTCATGCATGCATTTTACATCCATCAATAGCGCACAAGCGTCGTCGGTGCCCTGATCATAGAGCATAAGTTTTGACCTTGGAGCAAGTCCGCGCTCTCAAAACAATACCTTCAACAAGGCAATTGCCAAACACAACCAATTAAGGCTAGACCTTGGGGTTTCACCCTCAATGTTTTGACTCTAAACTTCTCATGTGTTGTTGCCTTTAGTTGCCAATGGTGCTGCTCTAGGTCACGAATCACCAAGCCTATTATTCATCGCCATCAGGACTCGAACCACCATTAGTAGTCCTCAGATTTCATCTTTCATGCCATTCTTCGCCACTGTCTTCTCCATGGAACTAAAACATTTCCTATGATGGCAACATACATCAGAGCTTCGCATTGCTCGCTTTGAAACCAAACGGCCAGAATAAACACGGTTGCAAGCGACCGAATTCCATCCAATCCGAAACTCGACACTCCGGCCAGAAGCAGGAGGACAGACATCAAGCAGATCTCCATCTTGGCAAGCGAGAAGTCGTAGAACCGCCGCCTTTATTCAGGCCGAGCTCCCATGGATTTGACCATCACCGACCGCCCAACCCACCTAAAAAGCCACTTATCATCACTTCCGAGTTCCAGGAAAAAAATCCTTCAAGAAGGATACCAAAAAAAGAAAATTTCGTGCACGCACCTTCTCAAATCTCCACAATTACCACCTGCCCCTCTTGCGGGATATCCCGTTGCAGTCTGTTACCCAGTAATCTTCGGAATAAACCGAGTGCTACTGGGGCTAAGCCGCAAAAGGAAACTACGAAACGAGCAACGATGGAGCACACACCACTTAATCATTAGTGCTCTTCCGGTCATCCCTAATCTCAAATCAAAGATCTGCGCCTCCCCAAAACCGCAAAGCTTCAAGCTTTAGAGCAGGTCTAACAGACCCCGTAAAAGGGGCAAACCCGTATAATAACCGCCGGTTTGAGGGTTTCGCGTCTACCCGGCCGTCTAGCACGCCCCGTAAAAACGGCCCCCGAATCGTTTTTTGCTGTTTTCGAGTACGGGGCGGGTCCTCGCCCCTACTTGTGCGGGGTGGGAGCGGGGATAGTGGGCGAAACCACTATCGCCCACTCCACTGCGCGGGAAGCATTTCGCCGAAGCCAACCGCCGCCGCCGCCGCCCGATCTCCTCCCGCGCCATTCCCGGCCGGATCCGGCCGCCATGGACCGTCCGCAAGAGCCGCCTACCGCCGGCGGTACACCTCCTTCGGGCGCGGTGGTTGATGTCCCCGTCGGAGGTCCGCCGGCCGCCGGCGTCGTGTCGGCCATGATCGCCTCCACCATCCCGTCGAAGAGGAAGAGGATCCCGAAGCAATTCTTCGAATCGGCGCCGGCGGCCGCCGATTCAGCGGGCGAAGCGCCGCCGGCTGCCAAGAAGACGGGCCGGGTGAAGACCAAAGCCGCCGGGCCGAGGGTGTGGCGCCGGCCAAGGTGCGGACCAAGGCAATCGGCCGCATCGGCCTCGCGCCTCCGCCGGCCTCCAAGGTCACGACCCCTCCTCCATCCGTTCCGGCCGTTGCGCTGCCCGCGCCGCCCGCGCCGCCGCCAACCACCATCGACGTAGACAAGGTGTTCGATGTTGAGTCCACAACATCGTACATGGACATGCTCAACGATTCCGCGGTGAATTTGGACGCCGGTATCGGTGCATTCGATGGGGAGTGCAATGTTGAAGAGATTGATGAGGAGGAGGAGGATGAGGGTGACGAGGAGGAGGTGGTTGAGGTTGATCCGGCTGCCGCCGGTTCTTCGTCGACGCCGAAGCCACGCACGGCGAACTACGGCCGAGATCGAGGACGTCATCTTGGTCCGTGCTTGGAGCAAGGTGGGGATGGATGCGTGCACCGGAGTGGACCAAGGCGGCAAGCGCTATTGGCGGCGCATTGAGGATCGGTACCACCGCGCTGAAGCCTCGCACGAAGAGCATGGCGGACGGATCCTACCGCTCCCTTGAAGGCCGATGGAACATCATCAAGCCGGCTTGTTCTCGTTGGAGTGCTGCCATGGATCAAGTGGCCGACAACCCTCCTAGTGGATGCGTGCTGGGAGGACTACGTAAGTTTTCCTTGTGTTGATGATGTGTTCATGATGTGGAAACATCTCCTCATAGTATTGTTGTGCAGCCCAAGTATGCTCAAGGTAGGTACAAGGACATGGCCGGCTCAAAGAACAAGGAATTTCAATTTGAACATTGCTTTTCCATCCTTCAACATCTTCCTAAATGGAAGTTGCGGGACAACGAGCCAAAGTGCAAGAAGGAGGCACTTATCACCATGGATGATGAAGCGGACGACATGAGGGAGAAACACTAGGCAAGCCCGAGGGCAACAAGAAGGCCAAGGAGAGGGTCAAGGTAGAACTTGAAGCAGCTAGCTTCGGGAGAAGTTGGATCAACTCATGAAGTCCAAGGAGGCATTGACGATGAAGACGTTGGAGACCAAGCTCATCATCACCGACAAGAAGAGTGTGGTGAAGCTTGCCAAGGTGCAAGCAAGGAAGGAGCTTGACATGAAGATGATCGCAGCCAAAGAAGCCAAGGCCATGAAGGAGCTCTTGGCCGAGGAGAGGAAATCATGATGATGCGCACCGACGGCATGGACGAGGATCAGTGGCGTGGTGGAAGGAGACCAAGGCGGACATCATTGCGAGGAAGAAGGCTGCGCGTCAAGCTCGTGATCAAGGTGAGTCTCCGGCGAGCGGTGGCGCCGGTGGTGATGGATCCGTTGATGGTTGATCACATTTGGGAATTCCGTGGCTTGAACATTGCCTATGATCGTGTTGTGATGTTAAAACTATGAATTATGCATCACATATTTTGGATGTGCTATGTTTGATGTCAAATTGTTGTGCAAATTTCTGTCTAAAACCCTGTTTTGAGGGGCCAAAAACTCGGGCGAGCTAGCAGAGCCCGTATCCCCACCCCGTAAAACAGAATATTCGCCCGAGTTTTTGGCCGGCGAAATCCGGATACAGGGCCCTTTACTCGTGTTATACGGGGCGAAAAAATACGGGGCCTGTTAGACATGCTCTTAGCAACCGCCCTCTCCCTTCCTTCCCTCTTCTTCTGCTCGCCCATCCCCGCCGACGCATGGCTGGAGTAACCACGAATCGCAAGAGTACAAGATAGTGCAACGGCCGGAGTGGCGTAGGGAGGTGGTCAAGGCAGCGGCTCCGTCCATCGAACCTCCAACCACCATTCCAGCGGCGGCGGCCATGCCTCCTGCGCGTAGCGCCGTGGCGCTCCTCCTCGCCGCCGTCATCTGCCTCGGCGGCGGCGGGTGCTGTGCGTCGTCGGACTTCGACTACCCGGCCGCGTTCAACTTCGGCGACTCCAACTCCGACACGGGCGGCCGCATCGCCGCCGGATTCGAGCCCATGCTCCCGCCCTACGGCTCCACCTTCTTCGGCGGCCCCGCCGGCCGCTTCTCCGACGGCCGCCTCATCCTCGACTTCCTCAGTGAGCACCCCCTCTCACCCCTCAACTTCCATTGATTGACTCCCCAAGTGGTTTTCGCCATCTGAATCGCGCCACGACCAAGAACCGCTTACCCTCTCTAGTTGCTGAATTTCACGAAAGGAATCGCTGTCTTCGTTATTGCGTGATTATTGATGCTAGTGATGTTGCAACACGAAGAACAATCGGTGTACGGATGCTGCTGTTTGCCGTCGATCCTTCGAGGCAGTGCGCACTTGGTCCCGGCGGTGGGTGGAGAAAAGTGCGAATTAGTTAGGTTCGTCCTCTGCCGGAGAGGTCAAATTTCCCCCAGGGCGGTGGTTAGGAGTGGAGATTGACGCATCACTGCGACTGGTCCTTCGTTGCTGCAGCTGGATATACACTGCTCTAACACTACACTCGTGCAATCGTGCTGGATGTGAGGGGTCCATTTCGTGCGATTTGGCACCCCCTCATTGTTGCAACATATTGGTGGAAGGATCCGGTCGGATCTGCGAGGAAAGCAGCTGCTGCTTCTTGATGGAATTCACTGTGATAGGGGAAAATTGAGTTACTGCCGTTCGTTCTTAATCTTAACCTGTGGGGAGCTTTAGGTTGTGAGATCGCAATCTGGCTGCCTCCCTCCTGGCTGAAGTGAGTGGAACCTATCATGTGCTTTCATTCAACTCCAGTGCTTTGGAGCTGACTTGGAGCAACTAAATCATGAGACCATGTGATGATGGGAGTTTTTAATGAAAAACATTCTTAGAATAGTTTGGAGGAGTAACTCACAAGCAAAACAAATGGCTAGCACAGTTTTCTTTGTGCACTTGCCATAATTAAGCTATTGATCAGTATCACTAAATTGTAAGGTCGAATTCCATGGTTTTACCACAACAAGTGGAATTTAAAAAAAAGTTGTGTGGTATCAGTTTCATTGGCACAGATCAAATTTATGCGAAGGTGTATATCACTAAGCTGAGCCATTTGGCTTGCTTATATATGGAAGGATTTAGGGGGCTATTGTGTTTATATAGAAATGCTGGTCCCACTGAATGTTGACTTTGTTGATATGACTGATAAGTTATTTATTCTCACTTCTGTCAAAGAACAAAGTATTGCGGTCTGCAATCTGATATTTATTTCTTGAACTTCTCTTTGTAGTGGATTCGATGGATATGCCATTCCTCAATTCATACTTGGATTCTGTTGGTGCACCTAACTTTCGGGCTGGTGTTAACTTTGCTCAAGCTGGCTGTTCGATTACTCCAGCAACTGCAACGTCTGTCAGCCCGTTTTCCTTTGGTCTTCAGATTAAGCAATTCTTTGCATTCAAGGAAAAAGTCACTAGGCTGCTCTCTAAAGGTATGGCAGATTAACAGGTTGTCTTGTATTAGCACATTTTTATATTGCAGAATGCGAAACAAAATAGAAATGTCTTCTGCAGTATGATAGAAGGATTTAATATTTAATTGAAGCATTCAATGTAAAGTAGGATGTGACTTGCCAGCTGTTGCAAAGCCTTTGTGCAAAAACTCTGGACTCATGAAAAATCATAAATCTCAGCTAAACAATTGGAACCATCAAAATGAGCAAGTAGACAAATGTTGACTGAATGTTGTCTTTGTGAAAGACCAACTAAGTTTCTTTCACTTCATGTGAGTAAATTAGACTTCAACAAGACCTAACAGTCATAACACATTTGGAATTCTTGTTCTATGTGCAATTGTAAAATCTATCACTTGATGTTATAGTAGGTCTAGGAATATGCTATTTGAATGGTCTGACAAACTTCGGTTGTGTTGATTAGTTTTTTAGAGTACATCAACTGTGGTTGGAATAATGATAAGCTCCTTTGATACCATTCAATGCTTTTGATTTCACCAACTGAGACAATGAAACTCTTTCCCTTTTAACAATAGAACTGTGTTAGTGATGATGCTGCTTTTTCATTATATTTTGCAGGAGATAGGTACAGGCATTATATTCCTCAGTTGGATTATTTTTCAAAGGGTCTCTACATGTTTGATATAGGTCAAAATGACCTTGCTGGTGCATTTTACTCAAAAACAGAGGACCAAGTCATTGCATCCATTCCGACTATTTTGTTGGAATTTGAATCTGGGCTCAAGGTTTGTAATGATACTGTGTTTCATGATTCTTGGACTTTTAGGGCATGGTCTCGTCAGTTGTCATTTTTTGCTTCAGTGCATTTTGGTAATTACATTGTTAATAGAGGTAATAAAAACTGATGGATCTTGGTATATAGATCTTAGATTCTGTATAATGGATCTTGGTATACTCTGCCACATATACTTTTTGAGTAAGTGCTTCACACACTAAGGGTTCATATCGTTAATTAGACCTTATTGTGGTCTGTGTTCTTATTTCAGACACTATACGAGCAAGGTGCCAGGAAATTCTGGATTCACAACACCGGACCTCTTGGCTGCTTGCCTCAAAACATAGATCTTTGGGGCAAAGATCCATCACAACTGGATGAACATCATTGTGTGGCAAAGCACAATCGTGCCGCAAAGATTTTCAACTTACAGCTGCATGCACTTTGCACAAAGCTGAGAGGTCAATTTGCTGGAAGTGATATCACTTATGTCGATATCTACTCCGTCAAATACAGCCTGGTCGCCAATTACTCTAGATATGGTATGTAAACTAGACTTTACTGCATTCTCTGGTCATCGATAACCACTGCATCGGAAAACAGTTTGGATTTACCGGTATATTGCATTACTACGAACAGATGTTAAGAACACTAATCATGCTTCACATTGAAGACTTATGATAAAATATCACCATGATTCCTGTACAAGATCCCAGTGAAAGAGGGGGAAATTAAGACGCTTCAGTTTTTTTCCCATTGCTCACGCTGCCTTGTTTAGTTCTTCTTTTTTTTCTGTTACAAATAGCCTTGTTTAGTTCTTTGACATTGCTGTGGTATGGATTCTTATATTTTGTTGGGCTAACAATGTTCATGCTACGTCATCTTTGTAGTTTCAAGTACAGTTTTATCATTTGCACTCAAAACTTTTACAGGGTTCGAGAGTCCCACCGAAGCTTGCTGCGGATATGGAGGGCCACCCCTGAACTACGATGGTAGAGTACCGTGTGGACAGACGAAATCCGTGAATGGTAATCTTGTAACTGCAAAAGGATGCAGTGATAGTACTGAATACGTCAACTGGGATGGAATACACTACACGGAAGCTGCAAATTTCCATGTTACATCGCAGATTCTTACTGGAAGATACTCCGATCCTCCGTTCTCCGAGAAGATGCCGTTCCTCTTAAAACCGAGATTCTAACGTGTGGGTAACTTTCTTTCCACTGAATCAGTAAGGCGATGCACTGTCTTGCCTCACAAATGATGTATGTATTCACTTGTCAATAACCATATATAGCTTGTTTTCAATTGTCCAAATCCTGTTATGCCCTATTTGTGCAATATCATCCACGAGCTAATTGTAGCACGCACTTACTACTGAACTGAGCCAAGAAATTGGCATTCAGATTAATCACCTGTAATTACAGACACCTATACCCAGTTGAGCTACCGCAAGATTTAATTAAGTCATGTTTCGGTGAGTTTTTTTCCTTCAAATCCTGAAGGTAAAATCCCGCAGGAACTGAGCTGTTTCTTGCTAAAATTCGTGAGTTTCCAAACACTGCACACGCGCGTGTGCTTGTATTGATCACCTCTCTGTTCGCCTTCTAATAAAACTCCAACAGAAAACCGGGGGCATTAATTCGAAAAATTACTGTACAGTGCACGCCGCTCACTTCTTGGAGATGTATGCGTAGTACTGCGCCATGGGCACGACGAATGCGATGACGAGCAGGCCGCCGACGACGAGCGTGAACTGGCCGCGCTTCTCCTCCGTCTCCTGCTTGCTCTTGTAGTTGGACTCCCGCTTGCTCTCCTGGAACGCCGGCCCGCCGGGGTCCGGCAGCCCGTCTATCGCCGCCACCAGCCGCTGCGCCGTGGAGTAGATCGCCTCGTTGTACTTCTCGTCCGTCGCCAGCACTGCGAGCAACGCTAGTCAGTTTTGCGTTCCCCGACGGAATGGGAAGAGGAAGGTGAAGCTAGTAACGAAATAAGTACTACGTACCTGGCAGGTTCTCGGAGACGGCGGCGTCGAGGATGGCGTCGCCGACCGCCTTCACGAAGTCCGGGCCGCCGGTAATGGCGCCCTCCTTCTGGCTGGTGACGAGCACGACGATGCCCTTGTTGCTGCCGTCCTCCACCGTCGGGTACCACTTCTCCAGCACTTGGTCCGCGTACTCGAACGCGTCAGCTTTGCTCTGCACGCACACATACCAAATGCAAGGGCACGATGAGTGAGCTAGCTCACCGCCGGTGACGAGCTGACGATCGGAGCAGCACGTACCGTGAGCTTGCGGACGGTGACGAAGTTGATCCGGATGTTCTTGCGGGCCTCGAGGTCGCGGGCGAGCCGCTTGACGTCGGACTTGGTCACGCGGCTCAGCACGCCGGCGTCGTCCACCACGTACGTGTCCGCCGGCGGCCCGTCGTTCAGCACGTCGTACTCCGACGCCACGGCGGGCGCGGGCGCCGGCGATAGGGTGAGGGCCAGGGACAGCGCCGCCGCGGCAAGGCCGTGGTGCAAGAACGACGCCCAGCTTCCGTTGTCGCCGTCCCCACGCCAGGCGACGGCCCCCGGTGTATGCTTCTTGAGCGAGCAAGAGACGGTGGACTTGCACGAGACGGCGGCGGGAGGTGGCTTCTTGGAGCCACGGAGAGGGGCGAGCAATGCGGACGGGGAGAGGAGGGTCTCCATTGCCTGGCCGCGCGCGGGGCGGGAGGAGACGGGAGTTTGTGAGGGTCAGAGATCACCGGAGTTCCTCTGCCGCTTCCATTTTGTTTTGGATTTCTTTTGTGTGAATGGTGTCAGTTGAGCTGGATCGTGATTGGGTGGATGGGATTCCGGAGACGGATAAGGCGCGGTGCCAGCGTGGACAGTCTGTCAGGACCACCGCCGGATGACCAGGTGTCACTCTGCAATGGACTTTGCAGTTGGAAACTGCTGGGCGTCCCCCGGGGATCTGATTCCCCAGCCCCCGGGTCCCCAGCCGTCGGATCAACCATTTTGACGGTTAGATTTACATGTAGCAAAAAAACACCTCCCGACAACAAAAATCACCCCCGGCAGCAAATGACTGAAGCAAAAAACAGTTCGTTCAGAAAAGAAAAGAAAAAGGCTGGGCTCGCCGGAGACCTCGCCGGAGACCACGTAGCAAAAAAATATGCTAATGTAGCAAAAATGAAAATCGTCGGAGACATCGCCGGAGAACTCACCGGAGATATCGCCGGAGACATCGCCGGAGACAACATAGCAAACATATTATACAATTGCAGCAAAATCGTAGAAAAGTTGTATCAAAAAAAGTATGCTAATGTAGCAAAACAGCAGAACTGTATTGCACAAAAAAGTGATATTGTATCAAAAACACATCATTTTTTGCAAGGTCTCAGGCGAGATCATTGCTATTGTATCAAGTCAAACGTCGCTGGATACATAACTGGAAAAACATAGAAAGGTTGTATCAAACAAATCTAGATATGACAGCAAATCCACATAATGCATGTCGCAAAATCTCCATTGACAGCAACGCCGACAGCCGGAGGGAGCAACTCCATCCTCCATTGACAGCAACGCGGCCGGGCGCACGGAGCAACGCCGTCCGCGACTGGCAGCAACACCTCTGACGGCTGAGGGTGGACCTCACGGCATCGGCAGCAAGGACGCGACGGCAGCCATGGCCGCACAGGAGAAGGTAGGTTGGGCGGCAGCCCTGGTAGACGTCGGGGATGGGGGCGAGAAGGGAGTCGGCGCCCGCGGCGGCGGCATCTCGGCCGCGGCGAGGACGGATGAAGGCGGCGTGAGGCGGCCTCGGTCGAGGGACGCGGCGAGACGATGGGCGTGGACGGCGGCGTTCGGCGGCCGTGGCTCCATCATGCGGCGGCGACCGGCTGCGCAGCGGCTCGGCGCGAACGGCGGCGCAGCGGCTCGGCGAACGGCGGTGCAGCGGCTCGGCGAACGGCGGCGCAGCGGAGAGCTCGCCGTGCGGTGACCTCCTTTCTTCTCTCCGTGCGTGTGTGAAAAGGAAGGGGATAGGGATAGGGAGAGGTGAACGTGGGTGGGTCCACCCACGTGGGGCGCTGATCGTGCGGCCGGGCAACCGGGGTTGCAAGCGCGTTATCCCCCGGGGGAATAGAATCATTTTCCTTTGCAGTTTGCGTGTACACAGATTCATAGGAAATGCAAGACGGTGTCATAGCAGACTCTTTTTTTTCCGGGTAAAATAACTACATCAGGGCCTGAACCAAGGCAAATGACAGTACGACGCTTAGTTCTCGCAAGGTTTGCCAGAATATAACTAATCCTAACTTGTCCTCGATCCACTTTTTTAAAAAAAAACACAACGTACCTTGATTAACTAGAGATTTAATTTCAGAGACTATATTAGTATGAGGAGAGCGATCTAGTTCAGGAGCTTGAACCATTGCCACCAGCTGACTGCAATCGGTATCAATGATAATCGGGAGTGGCCTAAGGCTAGGCCAAGGCCTTCCAAGCATGCGTGTAGTTCGGATTCTAGGGCATCATCACAATGCACTTCTAGGGCATCATCACAATGCATGAGGAACCTACACGCGAGAGAATAAGATGTTCCCAGCTTCATCTCTTAGCAGCATACCAGCCCCACCTGCGCCATCCTCAAATGAGCCGTCAATTGTGAGCTTCACCATTCCTGGAGGGGTTTCACCCACGGTTTAACTGACACATGATCTGGACACCGTCTAGTGATCGGAGGGGGAAAATCAAGTGCAAGTTGTTTTCCTTTTAGGGTCGCTTCAGTCGAAGAATCTTGCACATTACAAATGGATTTAATGTAGCTGCATAGAAATCTCTTGGAGCTTTGAATGGAGGGTAAAGGTTTATCGTGGGTTGCTTCACTGCGGGCATGCCAGGCACACCATGCCACCAAAAGCGTTGAGTCAAGTAATTGATCCGGCATGCGTCTGGAGTTCATTAGTGGTCGGTAGCAACCAACACGCTCTCATAGAATCCCATAATTGGCTGGCATGGGGACAAGTGAGCAAAGCATGCATGTGCCGTGTCTTCCATCTCCCTGCAGCAAATTTTGCACATACCAGTCACATACATATGCCTTCTCAGTTTGCTCTCTTCCGTTGCTAGAGCATTTGCGGTACCTTCCACGCAAAGGTTTTCACCTTTGGCGGTACACCAGAGCGCCAGATTTTCTGCCAACAGTCATCATGCCCGTCTATCCTAGAACTTGTTGTCTTGAAGGAGCATTGAGCTGGCAGCTCCTGGATAGCAAGCTTATATGCACTTCGAACTGGGAAAGCACCATTCTTTCCTGGTTGCCAGGCAAGAATGTCTTCAAAGCCACGCCGAGAAGCTTTAATAGCAAGGATTTCTTCGGCATCAATTTGCGAGAAGTTTTGGCGTACCAAGTCATGTTTCCACCTTCCATCCTCATCTAGGAGTTCGGAGACACAACGCAATCTCCTGTTATGGTGAGGGGTAAGGGTTTTCTCAGTACAAAACCCTTGGAATCCAGATGTCCCTCCAAACTCGTATCTTTTCTCCATTGCTAACTCGACATACGAGGCCTTTCTTCAACAACTCTAATCCGTGGGTGATGGTAGTCCAAGTTGATGATGGATTACCAGTGAACACCGTGTCAATAAGTTCTGTATGTGGATAGTATTTTGCCCGCTGAAATGATGGGTATTTCATATCAATCAATACTACGCTCGGTGGTACAAGGATGATCCTTATATTTTGGTACCTCAAGCGGCCAAGGTACTTTTCTTGGAAGACAAATCTAGAAAAGGATGGCAGTATGTGCAAAATTTTGTGGCAAGGAAAATATATGATTTGGATGAGAATGCAGATCCAATAATTGGTGCCCAGCAAGATGATCTCGCTGGTTGTATGCAAACTAAAGTTGCTGACATTGATGAAACCTCGTTGGATACAGGCATCCCTGCACATGATGAAGAAGCATATTTCACTATTTAGATTGATAAACTGAAGCTACCTGGTGAATCCCGGGAGGAGAATAATGGACACGACGAGCAGGATGAGACCATGCACGAATATCAGAATGAAGGCGGAGGTGATTATGATGATGATGATGATGATTAGACTCTTGTCTTTATATCATGTTGTGAGATGAAGACCCATGATTTCTTTTGATTTTTCTATTTGGAAAATGTATGACAGTCTTGAAGACAATTATTTGTTGGATTGTAATCCCATGACTAATTATTTTATATGTCTGTTGTCCTACTAAAAGTTGGTCAAACTTAATTGAGTGGAAATATTTCCAGGCTGTTTGATTCATAGGTTCATATCCCATAGGAATAGAATGAGAATAGATCAACCTAATGCAAAATTCCTTATAACCACAATCAAATAGAATTCCTCTTCACATAGGATTCAAGTTGGCATGGCATCCCTATCATACAGTGTTTTTATTCATACTATGCTACAAATCCCAAATAAGATGGGTCAGCACTTTGTCACGGCAGATAGGGCAGCTGGCGTTCGTAACAAACCAAGAGAAGATGCACTTTCTATGGAACATGTGTTTACATCCCTGGAGATGCACTGTTGTGCGTTGCGACAACCCCTGCATGCATATGTTGCAGTGGCCGTCCTTCGGCGCAACTAGGACCCAACTGTCTTGCATCGCCGGCAAGTTGACAATGAGCCGGTGGTCCACCCTAAGGGTGAGGTCGAAGTGGAGGCAATTGACCCGACGACACGCCTGCTGCCACATCCGGTGCAGAACATTGTAAGGCATGATGATGTCCCACTCCTCCGCCGTGAGGTGCATGTTCTTGAGCAGCCATACATGGCCAAGAATCTTGCGCATAGTTCGCACGACATTGCCCCCACTACGCAGCTCCCTCGGAGGCAAGTCGAGATCCAGCACCACCTCTTCGCACGGTGTAGTAGCGACATCGTTCTCATCCAGTGGGGCAGGGAGGGGCCGGGCCAGCCATGCTCCTAAGCTCGTGCATCCTCGAGAAAAAGATCTGCACTATCATACTGTACGGGAACGCCTCTCCCACGATCGGCGGCTCGCCGACGGAGAAGTCGGCCGTGCTTGTCGAGACGCGGCAGGCACGGAAGAAGATATGGGAGCGAGACTCGATGATGCACTCGTGTGAGGAGCGCCCTAGTACGGACGTCACCCCCTTTGGAGATTCTTCGGAGGGGTGTAGACTGGCGGCTAGTCGACGGTGAGGTGATTGGTGTGGGTTCTCTAGGATGAGGCCATGGGAAATGGGCGAAGTGCTCGGGACTAGGGACTGCCCTCAAATTTTTGCAATAGTAATAATTGGTGGACTAGAGAGACTAGTCCAGAGACTACCTAAAGTTTAGTACTAGTAGATCATGTTAGAGGGAAAATGCCCAAGGTTTATTATGAAAATTCAAGCTAATATCGCCTATTTAAATAAATATAGTGCCAATTTCCTGACATTAGGTCGAATTTGAACTATAAGTGTGTGATTGCTTGCTTCCAAAATAAGGATATGTAATCATTTTATTTAAGATAGTACCAATTAGTCATTATATTGCAGAACTTAAGAGTTTTGAGAGATTCAACTCGTTGCTACCCCATAAGAATGGTCACGTCGACAAATTTGATCCCGTATTGAAAACAACCAAAAAAAAATTCTAAAACTTGAGCATGGAAGAGGCCAGGGGTAAATGTCCCAAGGCCAGCCAAGCCGAGTCGATCCAGAGCGAGACATGCAGACTCTGACATTGTAGGTGCCAAGGCCGATGTGCTCGTCGCCGGTACGTATCTCCACGCAATATGTACCTTTGGGGCGCGCACGTACGCTGCGGTACCCCGAGCTCGAGACGCCGCTGTATCGCGAGCTCGACCCGCGATGAGGCAGGGCGACAATGGCGGAAGCGGAGCAGCGGCGGCGGAAGGTAAACTCCTGCTGACAAACATATATGGCGCAAATAGGCAACTTCAGTAACCCATGTTCCATAATTTTTTTGTCAGGATGAACCATGTACCACCTTCCCAATAGAAAAAAGTATTGTTCAACCTTCCCCGGTTGGGCCCAATATTTACCTTTTGGGTTACCAACGGCCATCTACATGATAATTGTTATCGGCCTACTTACTTCGGCGATAGCAGCCTAATATTTTTATTCCATCACATCTTATGTGCTTTGCTTGGAGCGTCGGTTTGCTTTTGTTTTTGTTTTGTTTGAATAAAATGGATCCTAGCATTCATTGTGTGGGAGAGAGACACGCTCCGCTGTTGCATATGGACAAATATGTCCTTAGGCTTTACTCATAGTATTCATGGCGAAGGTTGAATCTTCTTCATTAAATTGTTATATGGTTGGAATCGGGAAATGCTACATGTAGTAATTCTAAAATGTCTTGAATAATTTGATACTTGGCAATTGTTGTGCTCATGTTTAAGCTCTTGCATCATATACTTTGCACCTATTAATGAAGAAACACATAGAGCTTGCTAAAATTTGGTTTGCATATTTGGTCTCTCTAAAGTCTAGATAATTTCTAGTATTGAGTTTGAACAACAAGGAAGACGGTGTAGAGTCTTATAATGTTTACAATATGTCTTTTATGTGATTTCTGCTGCACCGGTTCATCCTTGTGTTTGTTTCAAATAACCTTGCTAGCCTAAACCTTGTATCGAGAGGGAATACTTCTCATGCATCCAAAATCCTCGAGCCAACTACTATGCCATTTGTGTCCACCATACCTACCTACTACATGGTATTTCTCCGCCATTCCAAAGTAAATTGCTTGAGTGCTACCTTTAAAATTTCCATTCTTTACCTTTGCAATATATAGCTCATGGGACAAATAGCTTAAAAACTATTGTGGTATTGAATATGTGCTTATGCACTTTATCTCTTATTAAGTTGTTTGTTGTGCCATAACCATGTTCCTGGGGACGCCATCAACTACTCTTTTGTTGAATATCATGTGAGTTGCTATGCATGTTCGTCTTGTCTGAAGTAAGGGCGGTTTTCACAATCAAATGGTTTGAGTATGCATACTGTTAGAGAAGAACATTGGGCCGCTAACTAAAGCCATGATTCATGGTGGAAGTTTCGGTTTGGACAGCTAATCCTCAATCTCTTATGAGAATAATAAGCGTTGTTAAATGCTTATGCATTAAAGAGGAGTCCATTATCTATTGTCTATGTTGTCCCGGTATGGATGTCTAAGTTGAGAATAATCAAAAGCGAGAAATCCAAATGCGAGCTTTCTCCTTAGACCTTTGTACAGGCGGCATAGAGGTACCCCATTGTGACACTTGGTTGAAACATATGCTATGCAATGATAATCCGTGTTAACCCAAGCTAATTAGGACAAGGTGCGATCACTATTAGTATACTATGCATGAGGTTTGCAACTTGTAAGATATAATTTACATAACACATATGCTTTATTACTACCGTTGACAAAATTGTTTCTTGTTTTCAAAACCAAAGCTCTAGCACAAATATAGCAATCAATGCTTCCTCTGCGAAGGGCCCTTTCTTTTACTTTTATGTTGAGTCAGTTCACCTATCTCTCTCCACCTCAAGAAGCAAACACTTGTGTGAACTATGCATTGATTCCTACATACTTGCATATTGCACTTGTTATATTACTTTACATTGACAATACCCATGAGATATACATGTTATAAGTTGAAAGCAACCACTGAAACTTAATCTTCGTTTGTGTTGCTTCAATACCTTTACTTTGATTTATTGCTTTATGAGTTAACTCTTATGCAAGACTTATTGATGCTTGTCTTGAAAGTACTATTCATGAAAAGTCGTTGCTTTATGATTCATTTGTTTACTCATGTCATTACCATTGTTTTGATCGCTGCATTCATTACATATGCTTACAATAGTATGATCAAGGTTATGATGGCATGTCACTCGGAAATTATCTTTGTTATCGTTTACCTTCTCGGGACGAGCGAGGAACTAAGCTTAGGGATGCTGATACGTCTCCAACGTATCGATAATTTCTTATGTTCCATGCCACATTATTGATGATATCTACATGTTTTATGCATACTTTATGTCATATTTATGCATTTTCCGGCACTAACCTATTAACGAGATGCTAGAAAAGCCGATTCTTGTTTTCTGTTGTTTTTGGTTTCAGAAATCCTAGTAAGGAAATATTCTCGGAATTGGACGAAATCAACGCCCAGGGGCCTATTTTGCCACGAAGCTTCCAGAAGACCGAAGAGAAGACGAAGTGGGGCCACGGGGCGCCGCCACACTAGGGCGGCGCGGCCCAGGGGGGGCCCGCGAGGCCCTAGCGTGTGAGGCCCGTGTGACCCATCCGAGGCTGCCCTTCCGCCTACATATAGTCTTCGTCGCGAAACTCCCAGTACCGAGAGCCACGATACGGAAAACCTTCCAGAGACGCCGCCGCCGCCAATCCCATCTCGGGGGATTCAGGAGATCGCCTCCGGCACCTGCTGGGAGAGGGGAATCATCTCCCGGAGGACTCTTCACCGCCATGGTCGCCTCCGGAGTGATGAGTGAGTAGTTCACCCCTGGACTATGGGTCCATAGCAGTAGCTAGATGGTCGTCTTCTCCTCATGTGCTTCATTGTCGGATCTTGTGAGCTGCCTAACATGATCAAGATCATCTATACTGTAATTCTATATGTTGTGTTTGTCGGGATCCGATGGATAGAGAATACTATGTTATGTTGATTATCAATCTATTACCTATGTGTTGTTTATGATCTTGCATGCTCTCCGTTATTAGTAGAGGCTCGGCCAAGTTTTTACTCTTAACTCCAAGAGGGAGTATTTATGCTCGATAGTGGGTTCATGCCTCCATT